>NW_026060817.1:300000-465658 GCF_929443795.1 Astur gentilis
GGCAGGCCGGAAAGATGTTGCTGGACTTCACCGTCCCCCTGCAGCCAATTCACAGGCACAACAGGATTCATGACGCGGGCTTGCCCAGAGGAGGAACATCTCATGGCTCTCGTCCTCAGCAGAGCCTGTTTCCGAAAAGGCACACGTCCGGCTCCTCGTCCCACACGGAACGTGGCAGCCCTGAAAGCTGTTGCTGGTCTTCACCGTCCCCCTGCAGCCTATTCACAGGCACAACAGCATTCACGATGCGGGCTTGCCCAGAGGAGGAAAATCTCATGGCTCTCGTCCTCGGCAGATTCTGATTCAGAAAAGGCACACGTTCGGCTCCTTGTCCCACACGGAAGGTGGCAGCCCTGAAAGCTGTTGCTGGTCTTCACCGTCCCCCTGAAGCCTATTCACAGGCACAACAGGATTCAGGACCCGGGCTTGCCCATTGGAGGAACATCTCATGGCTCTCCTCCTCGGCAGAGCCTGATTCTGGAAAGGCACACGTCCAGCTCCGTGTCCCACACGGAAGGTGGCAGGCCGGAAAGATGTTGCTGGACTTCACCGTCCCCCTGCAGCCAATTCACAGGCACAACAGGATCTGGGACCCGGGCTTGCCCAGAGGAGGAACATCTCTTGGCTCTCGTCCTCGGCAGAGCCTGATTCCGAAAAGGCACATGTCTGGCTCCTTGTCCCACACGGAAGGTGGGAGGCCGGAAAGCTGTTGCTGGTCTTCACCGTCCCCCTGCATCCTATTCACAGGTACAACAGGATCTGGGACGCGGGCTTGCCCAGAGGAGGAAAATCTCATGGCTCTCGTCCTCGGCAGAGTCTGATTCCGAAAAGGCACACGTCCGGCTCCTTGTCCCACAAGGAAGGTGGCAGCCCTGAAAGCTGTTGCTGGTCTTCACCGTCCCCCTGCAGCCTATTCACAGGCACAACAGCATTCACGACGCGGGCTTGCCCATAGGAGGAAAATCTCATGGCTCTCGTCCTCGGCAGAGTCTAATTCCGAAAAGGCAAACTTCCGGCTCCTTGTCCCATACGGAAGGTGGCAGCCCTGAAAGCTGTTGCTGGTCTTCATCGTCCCCCTGCAGCCAATTCACAGGCACAACAGGATTCACGACGCGGGCTTGCCCCGAGGAGGAAGATCTCATGGCTCTCGTCCTCGGCAGAGCCTGATTCGGTCAAGGCACACGTCCGGCTCCTTGTCCCACACGGAAGGTGGCAGCCCTGAAAGCTGTTGCTGGTCTTCACCGTCCCCCTGCAGCCAATTCACAGGCACAACAGGATTCACGACACGGGCTTGCCCATTGGAGGAACATCTCATGGCTCTCCTCCTCGGCAGAGCCTGATTCCGGAAAGGCACACGTCCGGCTCCTTGTCCCACACGGAACGTGGCAGCCCTGAAAGCTGTTGCTGGTCTTCACCGTCCCCCTGCAGCCAATTCACAGGCACAACAGGATTCATGACGCGGGCTTGCCCAGAGGAGGAACATCTTATGGCTCTCTTCCTCGGCATAGCCTGATTCCGAAAAGGCACACGTCCGGCTCCTTGTCCCACACGGAAGGTGGCAGCCCTGAAAGCTGTTGCTGGTCTTCACCGTCCCCCTGCAGCCAATTCACAGGCACAACAGGATTCAGGACGCGGGCTTGCCCAGAGGAGGAACATCTTATGGCTCTCTTCCTCGGCATAGCCTGATTCCGAAAAGGCACACGTCCGGCTCCTTGTCCCACACGGAAGGTGGCAGCCCTGAAAGCTGTTGCTGGTCTTCACCGTCCCCCTGCAGCCTATTCACAGGCACAACAGGATTAAGGACCCGGGCATGCCCAGAGGAGGAACATCTCATGGCTCTCGTCCTCGGCAGGGCCTGTTTCTGAAAAGGCACATGTCCGGCTCCTTGTCCCACACGGATGGTGGCAGCCCTGAAAGCTGTTGCTGGTCTTCACCGTCCCCCTGCAGCCTATTCACAGGTACAACAGGATATGGGACCCGGGCTTGCCCCAAGGAGGAAGATCTCATGGCTCTCCTCCTCGGCAGAGCCTGCTTCTGGAAAGGCACACGTCCGGCTCCGTGTCCCACACGGAAGGTGGCAGGCCGGAAAGATGTTTCTGGTCTTCACCGGCCCCCTGCAGCCTATTCACAGGCACAACAGGATCTGGGGCCCGGGCTTGCCCAGAGAAGGAACATCTCATGGCTCTCGTCATCGGCAGAGCCTGTTTCCGAAAAGGCACACGTCCGGCTCCTTGTCCCACACGGAAGGTGGCAGCCCTGAAACCTGTTGCTGGTGTTCACCGTCCCACTGCAACCTATTCACAGGCACAACAGGATCTGGGACCCGGGTTTGGCCCAAGGAGGTACATCTCATGGCTCTCGTCCTCGGCAGAGCCTGATTCCGGAAAGGCACACGTCTGGCTTCTTGTCCCACACGGAAGGTGGCAGCCCTGAAAGCTGTTGCTGGTCTTCACCGTCCCCCTGCAGCCTATTCACAGGCACAACAGGATGCACGACGCGGGCTTGCCCAGAGGAGGAGCATCTCACGGCTCTCGTCCTCGGCAGAGCCTGATTCCGGAAAGGCACACGTCCGGCTCCTTGTCCCACACGGAAGGTGGCAGCCCTGAAAGATGTTGCTGGTCTTTACTATCCTCCTGCAGCCTATTCACAGGCACAACAGGATTCACGACGCGGGCTTGCCCAGAGGAGGATCATCTCATGGCTCTCGTCCTCGGCAGAGCCTGATTCCGAAAAGGCACACGTCCAGCTCCTTGTCCCACACGGAAGGTGGCAGCCCTGAAAGCTGTTGCTGGTCTTCACCGTCCCCCTGCAGCCTATTCACAGGCACAACAGGATTCAGGACGCGGGCTTGCCCAGAGGGGGAACATCTCATGGCTCTCCTCCTCGGCAGGGCCTGATTCCGGAAAGACGCACGTTCGGCTCCTTGCCCCACACGGAAGGTGGCAGCCCTGAAAGCTGTTGCTGGTCTTCACCGTCCCCCTGCAGCCTATTCGCAGGGACAACAGGATTCACGACGCGGGCTTGCCCAGAGGGGGAACATCTCATGGCTCTCCTCCTCGGCAGGGCCTGATTCCGGAAAGACGCACGTCCGGCTCCTTGCCCCACACGGAAGGTGGCAGCCCTGAAAGCTGTTGCTGGTCTTCACCGTCCCTCTGCACCCTATTTACAGGCACAACAGGATTCAGGACCCGGGCAAGTCCAGAGGAGGAACATCTCATGGCTCTCTTCCTCGGCAGAGCCTGATTCCGAAACGGTACACGTCCGGCTCCTTGTCCCACACGGAAGGTGGCAGGCCGGAAAGATGTTGCTGGTCTTCACCGTCCCCCTGCAGCCTATTCACAGGTACAACAGGATCTGGGACCCGGGCTTGCCCAGAGGAGGAACATCTCATGGCTCTCGTCCCGGCAGAGCCTGATTCCGAAAAGGGACCGTTCCGGCTCCTTGCCCCACACGGAAGGTGGCAGCCCTGAAAGCTGTTGCTGGTCTCACTGTCCCCCTGCAGCCTATTCACAGGCACAACAGGATTCACGACGCGGGCTTGCCCATAGGGGGAACATCTCATGGCTCTCCTCCTCGGCAGGGCCTGATTCCGGAAAGACGCACGTCCGGCTCCTTGCCCCACACGGAAGGTGGCAGCCCTGAAAGCTGTTGCTGGTCTTCACTGTCCCCCTGCAGCCTATTCACAGGCACAACAGGATCTGGGACCCGGGCTTGCCCAGAGGAGGAACATCTCATGGCTCTCTTCCTTGGCAGAGCCTGATTCCGAAACGGTACACGTCCGTATCCTTGTCCCACTCGGAAGGTGGCAGCCCTGAAAGCTGTTGCTGGTCTTCACCGTGCCCCTGCAGCGTTTTCACAGGTATAACAGGATTTGGGACCCGGGCTTGCCCAGAGGAGGAACATCTCATGGCTCTCGTCCTCCCAGGGCCTGTTCCCAGAAAGGCACACTTCCGGCTACTTGTCCCACACGGAAGGTGGCAGCCCTGAAAGCTGTTGCTGGTCTTCACCGGCCCCCTGCAGCCTATTCACAGGCACAACAGGATCTGGGGCCCGGGCTTGCCCAGAGAAGGAACATCTCATGGCTCTCGTCATCGGCAGAGCCTGTTTCCGAAAAGGCACACGTCCGGCTCCTTGTCCCACACGGAAGGTGGCAGCCCTGAAAGATGTTGCTGGTCTTTACTATCCTCCTGCAGCCTATTCACAGGCACAACAGGATTCACGACGCGGGCTTGCCCAGAGGAGGATCATCTCATGGCTCTCGTCCTCGGCAGAGCCTTATTCCGAAAAGGCACACGTCCAGCTCCGTGTCCCACACGGAAGGTGGCAGCCCTGAAAGCTGTTGCTGGTCTTCACCGTCCCCCTGCAGCCTATTCACAGGCACAACAGGATTCAGGACGCGGGCTTGCCCAGAGGGGGAACATCTCATGGCTCTCCTCCTCGGCAGGGCCTGATTCCGGAAAGACGCACGTTCGGCTCCTTGCCCCACACGGAAGGTGGCAGCCCTGAAAGCTGTTGCTGGTCTTCACCGTCCCCCTGCAGCCTATTCGCAGGCACAACAGGATTCACGACGCGGGCTTGCCCAGAGGGGGAACATCTCATGGCTCTCCTCCTCGGCAGGGCCTGATTCCGGAAAGACGCACGTTCGGCTCCTTGCCCCACACGGAAGGTGGCAGCCCTGAAAGCTGTTGCTGGTCTTCACCGTCCCTCTGCACCCTATTTACAGGCACAACAGGATTCAGGACCCGGGCAAGTCCAGAGGAGGAACATCTCATGGCTCTCTTCCTCGGCAGAGCCTGATTCCGAAACGGTACACGTCCGGCTCCTTGTCCCACACGGAAGGTGGCAGGCCGGAAAGATGTTGCTGGTCTTCACCGTCCCCCTGCAGCCTATTCACAGGTACAACAGGATCTGGGACCCGGGCTTGCCCAGAGGAGGAACATCTCATGGCTCTCGTCCCGGCAGACCCTGATTCCGAAAAGGGACCGTTCCGGCTCCTTGCCCCACACGGAAGGTGGCAGCCCTGAAAGCTGTTGCTGGTCTCACTGTCCCCCTGCAGCCTATTCACAGGCACAACAGGATTCACGACGCGGGCTTGCCCAGAGGGGGAACATCTCATGGCTCTCCTCCTCGGCAGGGCCTGATTCCGGAAAGACGCACGTTCGGCTCCTTGCCCCACACGGAAGGTGGCAGCCCTGAAAGCTGTTGCTGGTCTTCACCGTCCCCCTGCAGCCTATTCACAGGCACAACAGGATTCAGGACCCGGGCAAGTCCAGAGGAGGAACATCTCATGGCTCTCTTCCTCGGCAGAGCCTGATTCCGAAACGGTACACGTCCGTCTCCTTGTCCCACACGGAAGGTGGCAGCCCTGAAAGCTGTTGCTGGTCTTCACCGTGCCCCTGCAGCGTTTTCACAGGTATAAAAGGATTTGGGACCCGGGCTTGCCCAGAGGAGGAACATCTCATGGCTCTCGTCCTCCCAGGGCCTGTTCCCAGAAAGGCACACTTCCGGCTACTTGTCCCACACGGAAGGTGGCAGCCCTGAAAGCTGTTGCTGGTCTTCTCCGTCCCCCTGCAGCCTATTCACAGGCACAACAGGATCTGGGGCCCGGGATTGCCCAGAGGAGGAACATCTCATGGCTCTCGTCCTCGGCAGGGCCTGTTTCCGAAAAGGCACACGTCCGGCTCCTTGTCCCACACGGAAGGTGGCAGCCCTGAAAGCTGTTGCTGGTCTTCACCGTCCCCCTGCAGCCTATTCACAGGCACAACAGGATCTGGGGCCCGGGCTTGCCCAGAGGAGGAACATCTCATGACTCTCGTCGTCGGCAGGGCCTGTTTCCGAAAAGGCACACGTGCGGCTCCTCGTCCCACACGGAAGGTGGCAGCCCTGAAAGCTGTTTCTGGTCTTCACCGTCCCCCTGCAGCGTATTCAGAGGCACAACAGGATCTGGGGCCCGGGCTTGCCCAGAGAAGGAACATCTCATGGCTCTCGTCATCGGCAGAGCCTGATTCCGAAAAGGCACACGTCCGGCTCCTTGTCCCACACGGAAGGTGGCAGCCCTGAAAGCTGTTGCTGGTCTTCACCGTCCCCCTGCAGCCTATTCACAGGCACAACAGGATTCACGACGCGGGCTTGCTCAGAGGAGGAACATCTGACGGCTCTCGTCCTCGGCAGAGCCTGATTCCGAAAAGGCACACATCCGGCTCCTTGTCCCACACGGAAGGTGGCAGCCCTGAAAGCTGTTGCTGGTCTTCACCATCCCCCTGCAGCCAATTCACAGGCACAACTGGATTCACGACGCGGGCTTGCCCAGAGGAGGAACATCTCATGGCTCTCGTCCTCGGCAGAGCCTGATTCCGAAAAGGCACACGTCCGGCTCCTTGTCCCACACGGAAGGTGGCAGCCCTGAAAGCTGTTGCTGGTCTTCACCGTCCCCCTGCAGCGTATTCACAGGCACAACAGGATTCAGGACGCGGGCTTGCCCAGAGGGGGAACATCTCATGGCTCTCCTCCTCGGCAGGGCCTGATTCCGGAAATACGCACGTTCGGCTCCTTGCCCCACACGGAAGGTGGCAGCCCTGAAAGCTGTTGCTGGTCTTCACCGTCCCCCTGAAGCCTATTCACAGGCACAACAGGATTCAGGACCCGGGCAAGTCCAGAGGAGGAACATCTCATGGCTCTCGTCCTCGGCAGAGCCTGATTCCGAAACGGTACACGTCCGGCTCCTTGTCCCACACGGAAGGTGGCAGGCCGGAAAGATGTTGCTGGTCTTCACCGTCCCCCTGCAGCCTATTCACAGGTACAACAGGATCTGGGACCCGGGCTTGCCCAGAGGAGGAACATCTCATGGCTCTCGTCCCGGCAGAGCCTGATTCCGAAAAGGCACCGTTCCGGCTCCTTGTCCCACACGGAAGGTGGCAGCCCTGAAAGCTGTTGCTGGTCTCACCGTCCCCCCGCAGCCTATTCAAAGGCACAACAGGATCTGGGACCCCGGCTTGCCCACAGGAGGAACATCTGACGGCTCTCGTCCTCGGCAGAGTCTGATTCCGAAAAGGCACACGTCCGGCTCCTCGTCCCACACCGAAGGTGGCAGCCCTGAAAGCTGTTGCTGGTCTTCACCGTCCCCCTGCAGCCTATTCACAGGCACAACAGGATCTGGGCCCCGGGCTTGCCCAGAGGAGGAAGCTCTCATGGCTCTCGTCTTAGGCAGGGCCTGTTTCCGAAAAGGCACACGTGCGGCTCCTCGTCCGACACAGAAGGTGGCAGCCCCGAAAGCTGTTGCTGCTCTTCACCGTCCCCCTGCAGCGTATTCACAGGCACAACAGGATCTGGGGCCCGGGCTTGCCCAGAGGAGGAACATCTCATGGCTCTCGTCCTCGGCAGAGCCTGATTCCGAAAAGGCACACGTCCGGCTCCTTGTCCCACACGGAAGGTGGCAGCCCTGAAAGCTGTTGCTGGTCTTCACCGTCCCCCTGCAGCCTATTCACAGGCACAACAGGATTCACACGCGGGCTTGCCCAGAGGAGGAACATCTCACGGCTCTCGTCCTCGGCAGAGCCTGATTCCGGAAAGGCACACGTCCGGCTCCTTGTCCCACACGGAAGGTGGCAGCCCTGAAAGCTGTTGCTGGTCTTCACCGTCCCCCTGCAGCGTATTCACAGGCACAACAGGATTCAGGACGCGGGCTTGCCCAGAGGGGGAACATCTCATGGCTCTCCTCCTCGGCAGGGCCTGATTCCGGAAAGACGCGCGTTCGGCTCCTTGCCCCACACGGAAGGTGGCAGCCCTGAAAGCTGTTGCTGGTCTTCACCGTCCCCCTGCAGCCTATTCACAGGCACAACAAGATTCACGACGCGGGCTTGCCCATAGGGGGAACATCTCATGGCTCTCCTCCTCGGCAGGGCCTGATTCCGGAAAGACGCACGTCCGGCTCCTTGTCCCATACGGAAGGTGGCAGCCCTGAAAGCTGTTGCTGGTCTTCACCGTCCCCCTGCAGCCTATTCACAGGCACAGCAGTATTCACGACGCGGGCTTGCCCAGAGGAGGAACATCTCATGGCTCTCCTCCTCGGCAGGGCCTGATTCCGGAAAGACGCACGTTCGGCTCCTTGCCCCACACGGAAGGTGGCAGCCCTGAAACCTGTTGCTGGTCTTCACCGTCCCCCTGCAGCCTATTCACAGGCACAACAGGATTCAGGACCCGGGCAAGTCCAGAGGAGGAACATCTCATGGCTCTCTTCCTCGGCAGAGCCTGATTCCGAAACGGTACACGTCCGGCTCCTTGTCCCACACGGAAGGTGGCAGCCCTGAAAGCTGTTGCTGGTCTTCACCGTCCCCCTGCAGGCTATTCACAGGCACAACAGGATCTGGGCCCCGGGCTTGCCCAGAGGAGGAAGCTCTCATGGCTCTCGTCGTAGGCAGGGCCTGTTTCCGAAAAGGCACACGTCCGGCTCCTTGTCCCACACGGAAGGTGGCAGCCCTGAAAGCTGTTGCTGGTCTTCACCGTCCCCCTGCAGCCTATTCACAGGCACAACAGGATCTGGGGCCCGGGATTGCCCAGAGGAGGAACATCTCATGACTCTCGTCGTCGGCAGGGCCTGTTTCCGAGAAGGCACACGTGCGGCTCCTCGTCCCACACGGAAGGTGGCAGCCCTGAAAGCTGTTGCTGGTCTTCACCGTCCCCCTGCAGCGTATTCACAGGCACAACAGGATCTGGGACCCGGGCTTGCCCAGAGAAGGAACATCTCATGGCTCTCGTCATCGGCAGAGCCTGATTCCGAAACGGTACACGTCCGGCTCCTTGTCCCACACGGAAGGTGGCAGCCCTGAAAGCTGTTGCTGGTCTTCACCGTGCCCCTGCAGCGTTTTCACAGGTACAACAGGATTTGGGACCCGGGCTTGTCCACAGGAGGAACACCTCATGGCTCTCGTCCTCCCAGGGCCTGTTCCCAGAAAGGCACACTTCCGGCTACTTGTCCCACACGGAAGGTGGCAGCCCTGAAAGCTGTTGCTGGTCTTCACCGTCCCCCTGCAGCCTATTCACAGGCACAACAGGATCTGGGGCCCGGGATTGCCCAGAGGAGGAACATCTCATGGCTCTCGTCCTCGGCAGGGCCTGTTTCCGAAAAGGCACACGTCCGGCTCCTTGTCCCACACGGAAGGTGGCAGCCCTGAAAGCTGTTGCTGGTCTTCACCGTCCCCCTGCAGCCTATTCACAGGCACAACAGGATCTGGGGCCCGGGCTTACCCAGAGGAGGAACATCTCATGACTCTCGTCGTCGGCAGGGCCTGTCTCCGAAAAGGCACACGTGCGGCTCCTTGTCCCACACGGAAGGTGGCAGCCCTGAAAGCTGTTGCTGGTCTTCACCGTCCCCCTGCAGCCTATTCACAGGCACAACAAGATTCACGACGCGGGCTTGCCCATAGGGGGAACATCTCATGGCTCTCCTCCTCGGCAGGGCCTGATTCCGGAAAGACGCACGTCCGGCTCCTTGTCCCATACGGAAGGTGGCAGCCCTGAAAGCTGTTGCTGGTCTTCACCGTCCCCCTGCAGCTTATTCACAGGCACAACAACATTCACGACGCGGGCTTGCCCAGAGGAGGAACATCTCATGGCTCTCGTCCTCGGCAGAGTCTGATTCTGGAAAGGCACATGTCCGGCTCCTTTTCCCACACGGAAGGTGGCAGGCCGGAAAGATGTTGCTGGTCTTCACCATCCCCCTGCAGCCTATTCACAGGCACAACAGGATCTGGGACCCGGGCTTGCCCAGAGGAGGAACATCTCATGGCTCACGTAATCGGCAGAGCCTGTTTCCGGAAAGGCACACTTCCGGCTCCTTGTCCCACACGGAAGGTGGCAGCCCTGAAAGCTGTTGCTGGTCTTCACCGTCCCCCTGCAGCCTATTCACAGGCACAACAGGATCTGGGACCCGGGCTTGCCCATAGGAGGAACATCTCATGGCTCTCGTCCTCGGCAGAGCCTGATTCCGGAAAGGCACACGTCCGGCTCCTTGTCCCACACGGAAGGTGGCAGCCCTGAAACCTGTTGCTGGTGTTCACCGTCCCACTGCAACCTATTCACAGGCACAACAGGATCTGGGTCCCGGGTTTGCCCCGAGGAGGAACATCTCATGGCTCTCGTCCTCGGCAGAGCCTGATTCCGGAAAGGCACACGTCTGGCTTCTTGTCCCACACGGAAGGTGGCAGGCCGGAAAGATGTTGCTGGTCCTCACCGTCCCCCTGCAGCCTATTCACAGGCACAACAGGATCTGGGACCCGGTCTTGCCCAGGGGAGGAACATCTCATGGCTCTCGTCCTCGGCAGAGCCTGATTCTGAAAAGGCACTCGTCCGGCTCCTTGTCCCACACGGAAGGTGGCAGCCCTGAAAGCTGTTGCTGGTCTTCACCGTCCCCCTGCAGCCTATTCACAGGCACAACAGCATTCACGACGCGGGCTTGCCCAGAGGAGGAACATCTCATGGCTCTCGTCCTCGGCAGAGCCTGATTCCGAAAAGGCGCACTTCCGGCTCCTTGTCCCACACGGAAGTTGGCAGCCCTGAAAGCTGTTGCTGGTCTTCACCATCCCCCTGCAGCCTATTCACAGGCACAACAGCATTCACGACGCGGGCATGCCCAGAGGAGGAACATCTCATGGCTCTCCTCCTCGGCAGAGCCTGATTCCGAAAAGGCACACGTCCGGCTCCTTGTCCCACACGGAAGGTGGCAGCCCTGAAAGCTGTTGCTGGTCTTCACCGTCCCCCTGCAGCCTATTCACAGGCACAACAGGATCTGGGACCCGGGCTTGCCCAGAGGAGGAACATCACATGGCTCTCGTCCTCGGCAGAGCCTGATTCCGGAAAGGCACGTGTCCGGCTCCTTGTCCCACACGGAAGGTGGCAGCCCTGAAAGCTGTTGCTGGTCTTCACTGTCCCCCTGCAGCCTATTCACAGGCACAACAGGATTCAGGACCCGGGCAAGCCCAGAGGAGGAACATCTCATGGCTCTCTTCCTCGGCAGAGCCTGATTCCGAAACGGTACACGTCCGGCTCCTTGTCCCACACGGAAGGTGGCAGGCCGGAAAGATGTTGCTGGTCTTTACTATCCTCCTGCAGCCTATTCACAGGCACAACAGGATTCACGACGCGGGCTTGCCCAGAGGAGGAACATCTCATGGCTCTCGTCCTCGGCAGAGCCTGATTCCGAAAAGGCACACGTCCGGCTCCTTGTCCCACACGGAAGGTGGCAGCCCTGAAAGCTGTTGCTGGTCTTCACCGTCCCCCTGCAGCCTATTCACAGGCACAACAGGATCTGGGACCCGGGTTTGCCCAGAGGAGGAACATCTCATGGCTCACGTCCTCGGCAGAGCCTGATTCCGGAAAGGCACTCGTCCAGCTCCTTGTCCCACACGGAAGGTGGCAGCCCTGAAAGCTGTTGCTGGTCTTCACCGTCCCCCTGCAGCCTATTCACAGGCACAACAGGATCTGGGACCCGGGCTTGCCCAGAGGAGGAACATCACATGGCTCTCGTCCTCGGCAGAGCCTGATTCCGGAAAGGCACGTGCCCGGCTCCTTGTCCCACACGGAAGGTGGCAGCCCTGAAAGATGTTGCTGGTCTTCACCGTCCCGCGGCAGCCTATTCACAGGCACAACAACATTCACGACGCGGGCTTGACCAGAGGAGAAAAATCTCATGGCTCTCGTCCTCGGCAGAGCCTGATTCCGAAAAGGCACACTTCCGGATCCTTGTCCCACACGGAAGGTGGCAGCCCTAAAAGCTGTTGCTGGTCTTCACCGTCCCCCTGCAGCCTATTCACAGGCACAACAGGATTCACGACGCGGGCTTGCCCAGAGGAAGAACATCTCATGGCTCTCGTCCTCGGCAGAGCCTGATTGCGGAAAGGCACACGTCCGGCTCCTTGTCCCACACGGAAGGTGGCAGCCCTGAAAGCTGTTGCTGGTCTTCACCGTCCCCCTGCAGCCTATTCACAGGCACAACAGCATTCACGACGCGGGCTTGCCCAGAGGAGGAAAATCTCATGGCTCTCGTCCTCGGCAGAGTCTGATTCCGAAAAGGCACACTTGCAGCTCCTTGTCCCACACGGAAGGTGGCAGCCCTGAAAGCTGTTGCTGGTCTTCACCGTCCCCCTGCAGCCTATTCACAGGCACAACAGGATCTGGGACCCGCGCTTGCCCAGAGGAGGAACATCACATGGCTCTCGTCCTCGGCAGAGCCTGATTCCGGAAAGGCACGTGTCCGGCTCCTTGTCCCACACGGAAGGTGGCAGTCCTGAAAGCTGTTGCTGGTCTTCACTGTCCCCCTGCAGCCTATTCACAGGCACAACAGGATAAAGGACCCGGGCAAGCCCAGAGGAGGAACATCTCATGGCTCTCTTCCTCGGCAGAGCCTGATTCCGAAACGGTACAAGTCCGGCTCCTTGTCCCACACGGAAGGTGGCAGCCCTGAAAGCTGTTGCTGGTCTTTACTATCCTCCTGCAGCCTATTCACAGGCACAACAGGATTCACGACGCGGGCTTGCCCAGAGGAGGAACATCTCATGGCTCTCTTCCTCGGCAGAGCCTGATTCTGAAAAGGCACACGTCCGGCTCCTTGTCCCACACGGAAGGTGGCAGCCCTGAAAGCTGTTGCTGGTCTTCACCGTCCCTCTGCAGCCTATTCACAGGCACAACAGGATCTGGGACCCGGGCTTGCCCAGAGGAGGAACATCTCATGGCTCACGTCCTCGGCAGAGCCTGTTTCCGGAAAGGCACTCGTCCGGCTCCTTGTCCCACACGGAAGGTGGCAGCCCTGAAACTGTTGCTGGTCTTCACCGTCCCCCTGCAGCCTATTCACAGGCACAACAGGATCTGGGACCCGGGCTTGCCCAGAGGAGGAACATCACATGGCTCTCGTCCTCGGCAGAGCCTGATTCCGGAAAGGCACGTGCCCGGCTCCTTGTCCCACACGGAAGGTGGCAGCCCTGAAAGATGTTGCTGGTCTTCACCGTCCCGCGACAGCCTATTCACAGGCACAACAACATTCACGACGCGGGCTTGACCAGAGGAGAAAAATCTCATGGCTCTCGTCCTCGGCAGAGCCTGATTCCGAAAAGGCACACTTCCGGATCCTTGTCCCACACGGAAGGTGGCAGCCCTAAAAGCTGTTGCTGGTCCTCACCGTCCCCCTGCAGCCTATTCACAGGCACAACAGGATTCAGGACCCGGGCTTGCCCAGAGGAAGAACATCTCATGGCTCTCGTCCTCGGCAGAGCCTGATTCCGAAAATGCACACTTCCGGCTCCTTTTGCCACACGGAAGGTGGCAGCCCTGAAAGCTGTTGCTGGTCTTCACCGTCCCCCTGCATCCTATTCACAGGCACAACAGGATCTGGGACCCGGGCTTGCCCAGAGGAGGAACATCTCATGGCTCTCGTCCTCGGCAGAGCCTGATTCCGGAAAGGCACACGTCCGGCTCCTTGTCCCACACGGAAGGTGACAGCCCTGAAACCTGTTGCTGGTGTTCACCGTCCCACTGCAACCTATTCACAGGCACAACAGGATCTGGGTCCCGGGTTTGGCCCAAGGAGGTACATCTCATGGCTCTCGTCCTCGGCAGAGCCTGATTCCGGAAAGGCACACGTCTGGCTTCTTGTCCCACACGGAAGGTGGCAGGCCGGAAAGCTGTTGCTGGTCTTCACCGTCCCCCTGCAGCCTATTCACAGGCACAACAGGATCTGGGACCCGGTCTTGCCCAGGGGAGGAACATCTCATGGCTCTCGTCCTCGGCAGAGCCTGATTCTGAAAAGGCACACGTCCGGCTCCTTGTCCCACACGGAAGGTGACAGCCCTGAAAGCTGTTGCTGGTCTTTACTATCCTCCTGCAGCCTATTCACAGGCACAACAGGATTCACGACGCGGGCTTGCCCAGAGGAGGAACATCTCATGGCTCTCGTCCTCGGCAGATGCCTGATTCCGAAAAGGCACACGTCCGGCTCCTTGTCCCACACGGAAGGTGGCATCCCTGAAAGCTGTTGCTGGTCTTCACCGTCCCCCTGCAGCCTATTGACAGGCACAACAGGATCTGGGACCCGGGCTTGCCCAGAGGAGGAACATCTCATGGCTCTCGTCCTCGGCAGAGCCTGTTTCCGGAAAGGCACTCGTCCGGCTCCTTGTCCCACACGGAAGGTGGCAGCCCTGAAACTGTTGCTGGTCTTCACCGTCCCCCTGCAGCCTATTCACAGGCACAACAGGATCTGGGACCCGGGCTTGCCCAGAGGAGGAACATCACATGGCTCTCGTCCTCGGCAGAGCCTGATTCCGGAAAGGCACGTGTCCGGCTCCTTGTCCCACACGGAAGGTGGCAGCCCTGAAAGATGTTGCTGGTCTTCACCGTCCCCCGGCAGCCTATTCACAGGCACAACAACATTCACGACGCGGGCTTGCCCAGAGGAGAAAAATCTCATGGCTCTCGTCCTCGGCAGAGCCTGATTCCGAAAAGGCACACTTCCGGATCCTTGTCCCACACGGAAGGTGGCAGCCCTAAAAGCTGTTGCTGGTCTTCACCGTCCCCCTGCAGCCTATTCACAGGCACAACAGGATTCACGACGCGGGCTTGCCCAGAGGAGGAACATCTCATGGCTCTCGTCCTCGGCAGAGCCTGATTGCGGAAAGGCAGACGTCCGGCTCCTTGTCCCACACGGAAGGTGGCAGCCCTGAAAGCTGTTGCTGGTCTTCACCGTCCCCCTGCAGCCTATTCACAGGCACAACAGCATTCACGACGCGGGCTTGCCCAGAGGAGGAAAATCTCATGGCTCTCGTCCTCGGCAGAGTCTGATTCCGAAAAGGCACACTTCCAGCTCCTTGTCCCACACGGAAGGTGGCAGCCCAGAAAGCTGTTGCTGGTCTTCACCGTCCCCCTGCAGCCTATTCACAGGTACAACAGGATCTGGGACCCGGGCTTGCCCAGAGGAGGAACATCTTATGGCTCTCTTCCTCGGCAGAGCCTGATTCCGGAAAGGCACACGTCCGGCTCCTTGTCCCACACGGAAGGTGGCAGCCCTGAAACCTGTTGCTGGTGTTCACCGTCCCACTGCAACCTATTCACAGGCACAACAGGATCTGGGTCCCGGGTTTGGCCCAAGGAGGAACATCTCATGGCTCTCGTCCTCGGCAGAGCCTGATTCCGGAAAGGCACGTGTCTGGCTCCTTGTCCCACACGGAAGATGGCAGGCCGGAAAGCTGTTGCTGGTCTTCACCGTCCCCCTGCAGCCTATTCACAGGCACAACAGGATCTGGGACCCTGTCTTGCCCAGGGGAGGAACATCTCATGGCTCTCGTCCTCAGCAGAGCCTGATTCTGAAAAGGCACACGTCCGGCTCCTTGTCCCACACGGAAGGTGGCAGCCCTGAAAGCTGTTGCTGGTCTTTACTATCCTCCTGCAGCCTATTCACAGGCACAACAGGATTCACGACGCGGGCTTGCCCAGAGGAGGAACATCTCATGGCTCTCGTCCTCGGCAGAGCCTGATTCCGAAAAGGCACACTTCCGGCTCCTTGTCCCACACGGAAGGTGGCAGCCCTGAAAGCTGTTGCTGGTCTTCACCGTCCCCCTGCAGCCTATTCACAGGCACAACAGGATCTGGGACCCGGGCTTGCCCAGAGGAGGAACATCTCATGGTTCTCGTCCTCGGCAGAGCCTGTTTCCGGAAAGGCACTCGTCCGGCTCCTTGTCCCACATGGAAGGTGGCAGCCCTGAAACTGTTGCTGGTCTTCACCGTCCCCCTGCAGCCTATTCACAGGCACAACAGGATTCAGGACCCGGGCTTGCCCAGAGGAGGAACATCTAATGGCTCTCGTCCTCGGAAGAGCCTCTTTCCGAAAAGGCACGTGTCCGGCTCCTTGTCCCACACGGAAGGTGGCAGCCCTGAAAGATGTTGCTGGTCTTCACCGTCCCCCGGCAGCCTATTCACAGGCACAACAACATTCACGACGCGGGCTTGCCCAGAGGAGAAAAATCTCATGGCTCTCGTCCTCGGCAGAGCCTGATTCCGGAAAGGCACACTTCCGGATCCTTGTCCCACACGGAAGGTGGCAGCCCTAAAAGCTGTTGCTGGTCTTCACCGTCCCCCTGCAGCCTATTCACAGGCACAACAGGATCTGGGACCCGGGCTTGCCCAGAGGAGGAACATCTCATGGCTCTCGTCCTCGGCAGAGCCTGATTGCGGAAAGGCACACGTCCGGCTCCTTGTCCCACATGGAAGGTGGCAGCCCTGAAAGCTGTTGCTGGTCTTCACCGTCCCCCTGCAGCCTATTCATAGGCACAACAGGATTCACGACGCGGGCTTGCCCAGAGGAGGAAGATCTCATGGCTCTCGTCCTCAGCAGAGCCTCATTCCGAAAAGGCACTCGTCCGGCTCCTTGTCCCACACGGAAGGTGGCAGCCCTGAAAGCTGTTGCTGGTCTTCACCGTCCCCCTGCAGCCTATTCACAGGTACAACAGGATATGGGACCCGGGCTTGCCCCGAGGACGAAGATCTCATGGCTCTCGTCCTCGGCAGAGCCTGATTCCGGAAAGGCACATGTCCGTCTCCTTCTCCCACACGGAAGTTGGCAGCCCTGAAAGCTGTTGCTGGTCTTCACCATCCCCCTGCAGCCTATTCACAGGCACAACAGCATTCACGATGCGGGCATGCCCAGAGGAGGAACATCTCATGGCTCTCCTCCTCGGCAGAGCCTGATTCCGGAAGACACACGTCCGGCTCCTTGTCCCACACGGAAGGTGGCAGCCCTGAAAGCTGTTGCTGGTCTTCACCGTCCCCCTGCAGCCTATTCACAGGCACAACAGCATTCACGACGCGGGCTTCCCCAGAGGAGGAAAATCTCATGGCTCTCGTCCTCGGCAGAGTCTGATTCCGAAAAGGCACACTTCCAGCTCCTTGTCCCACACGGAAGGTGGCAGCCCTGAAAGCTGTTGCTGGTCTTCACCGTCCCCCTGCAGCCAATTCACAGGCACAACAGGATTCACGACGCGGGCTTGCCCAGAGGAGGAACATCTCATGGCTCTCGTCCTCGGCCGAGCCTGATTCCGGAAAGACACACGTCTCGCTTCTTGTCCCACACGGAAGGTGGCAGGCCGGAAAGATGTTGCTGGTCCTCACCGTCCCCCTGCAGCCTATTCACAGGCACAACAGGATCTGGGACCCGGTCTTGCCCAGGGGAGGAACATCTCATGGCTCTCGTCCTCGGCAGAGCCTGATTCTGAAAAGGCACACGTCCGGCTCCTTGTCCCACACGGAAGGTGGCAGCCCTAAAAGCTGTTGCTGGTCTTCACCGTCCCCCTGCAGCCTAATCACAGGCACAACAGGATTCACGACGCGGGCTTGCCCCGAGGAGGAAGATCTCATGGCTCTCGTCCTCGGCAGAGCCTGATTCCGAAAAGGCGCACTTCCGGCTCCTTGTCCCACACGGAAGTTGGCAGCCCTGAAAGCTGTTGCTGGTCTTCACCATTCCCCTGCAGCCTATTCACAGGCACAACAGCATTCACGACGCGGGCATGCCCAGAGGAGGAACATCTCATGGATCTCTTCCTCGGCAGAGCCTGATTCCGAAACGGTACACGTCCGGCTCCTTGTCCCACACGGAAGGTGGCAGCCCTGAAAGCTGTTGCTGGTCTTTACTATCCTCCTGCAGCCTATTCACAGGCACAACAGGATTCACGACGTGGGCTTGCCCAGAGGAGGAACATCTCATGGCTCTCGTCCTCGGCAGAGCCTGTTTCCGAAAAGGCACACGTCCGGCTCCTTGTCCCACACGGAAGGTGGCAGCCCTGAAAGCTGTTGCTGGTCTTCACCGTCCCCCTGCATCCTATTCACAGGCACAACAGGATCTGGGACCCGGGCTTGCCCAGAGGAGGAACATCTCATGGCTCACGTCCTCGGCAGAGCCTGTTTCCGGAAAGGCACTCGTCCGGCTCCTTGTCCCACACGGAAGGTGGCAGCCCTGAAACTGTTGCTGGTCTTCACCGTCCCCCTGCAGCCTATTCACAGGCAAAACAGGATCTGGGACCCAGGCTTGCCCAGAGGAGGAACATCACATGGCTCTCGTCCTCGGCAGAGCCTGATTCCGGAAAGGCACGTGTCCGGCTCCTTGTCCCACACGGAAGGTGGCAGCCCTGAAAGCTGTTGCTGGTCTTCACTGTCCCCCTGCAGCCTATTCACAGGCACAACAGGATTCAGGACCCGGGCAAGTCCAGAGGAGGAACATCTCATGGCTCTCTTCCTCGGCAGAGCCTGATTCCGAAACGTTACACGTCCGGCTCCTTGTCCCAAACGAAAGGTGGCAGGCCGGAAAGATGTTGCTGGTCTTCACCGTCCCCCTGCAGCCTATTCACAGGCACAACAGCATTCACGATGCGGGCTTGCCCAGAGGAGGAAAATCTCATGGCTCTCGTCCTCGGCAGAGTCTGATTCAGAAAAGGCACACTTCCGGCTCCTTGTCCCACACGGAAGGTGGCAGCCCTGAAAGCTGTTGCTGGTCTTCACCGTCCCCCTGCAGCCTATTCACAGGTACAACAGGATATGGGACCCGGGCTTGCCCCGAGGACGAAGATCTCATGGCTCTCGTCCTCGGCAGAGCCTGATTCCGGAAAGGCACATGTCCGTCTCCTTCTCCCACACGGAAGTTGGCAGCCCTGAAAGCTGTTGCTGGTCTTCACCATCCCCCTGCAGCCTATTCACAGGCACAACAGCATTCACGATGCGGGCATGCCCAGAGGAGGAACATCTCATGGCTCTCCTCCTCGGCAGAGCCTGATTCCGGAAAGACACACGTCCGGCTCCTTGTCCCACACGGAAGGTGGCAGCCCTGAAAGCTGTTGCTGGTCTTCACCGTCCCCCTGCAGCCTATTCACAGGCACAACAGCATTCACGACGCGGGCTTCCCCAGAGGAGGAAAATCTCATGGCTCTCGTCCTCGGCAGAGTCTGATTCCGAAAAGGCACACTTCCAGCTCCTTGTCCCACACGGAAGGTGGCAGCCCTGAAAGCTGTTGCTGGTCTTCACCGTCCCCCTGCAGCCAATTCACAGGCACAACAGGATTCACGACGCGGGCTTGCCCAGAGGAGGAACATCTCATGGCTCTCGTCCTCGGCCGAGCCTGATTCCGGAAAGACACACGTCTCGCTTCTTGTCCCACACGGAAGGTGGCAGGCCGGAAAGATGTTGCTGGTCCTCACCGTCCCCCTGCAGCCTATTCACAGGCACAACAGGATCTGGGACCCGGTCTTGCCCAGGGGAGGAACATCTCATGGCTCTCGTCCTCGGCAGAGCCTGATTCTGAAAAGGCACACGTCCGGCTCCTTGTCCCACACGGAAGGTGGCAGCCCTAAAAGCTGTTGCTGGTCTTCACCGTCCCCCTGCAGCCTAATCACAGGCACAACAGGATTCACGACGCGGGCTTGCCCCGAGGAGGAAGATCTCATGGCTCTCGTCCTCGGCAGAGCCTGATTCCGAAAAGGCGCACTTCCGGCTCCTTGTCCCACACGGAAGTTGGCAGCCCTGAAAGCTGTTGCTGGTCTTCACCATTCCCCTGCAGCCTATTCACAGGCACAACAGCATTCACGACGCGGGCATGCCCAGAGGAGGAACATCTCATGGATCTCTTCCTCGGCAGAGCCTGATTCCGAAACGGTACACGTCCGGCTCCTTGTCCCACACGGAAGGTGGCAGCCCTGAAAGCTGTTGCTGGTCTTTACTATCCTCCTGCAGCCTATTCACAGGCACAACAGGATTCACGACGTGGGCTTGCCCAGAGGAGGAACATCTCATGGCTCTCGTCCTCGGCAGAGCCTGTTTCCGAAAAGGCACACGTCCGGCTCCTTGTCCCACACGGAAGGTGGCAGCCCTGAAAGCTGTTGCTGGTCTTCACCGTCCCCCTGCATCCTATTCACAGGCACAACAGGATCTGGGACCCGGGCTTGCCCAGAGGAGGAACATCTCATGGCTCACGTCCTCGGCAGAGCCTGTTTCCGGAAAGGCACTCGTCCGGCTCCTTGTCCCACACGGAAGGTGGCAGCCCTGAAACTGTTGCTGGTCTTCACCGTCCCCCTGCAGCCTATTCACAGGCAAAACAGGATCTGGGACCCGGGCTTGCCCAGAGGAGGAACATCACATGGCTCTCGTCCTCGGCAGAGCCTGATTCCGGAAAGGCACGTGTCCGGCTCCTTGTCCCACACGGAAGGTGGCAGCCCTGAAAGCTGTTGCTGGTCTTCACTGTCCCCCTGCAGCCTATTCACAGGCACAACAGGATTCAGGACCCGGGCAAGTCCAGAGGAGGAACATCTCATGGCTCTCTTCCTCGGCAGAGCCTGATTCCGAAACGTTACACGTCCGGCTCCTTGTCCCAAACGAAAGGTGGCAGGCCGGAAAGATGTTGCTGGTCTTCACCGTCCCCCTGCAGCCTATTCACAGGCACAACAGCATTCACGATGCGGGCTTGCCCAGAGGAGGAAAATCTCATGGCTCTCGTCCTCGGCAGAGTCTGATTCAGAAAAGGCACACTTCCGGCTCCTTGTCCCACACGGAAGGTGGCAGCCCTGAAAGCTGTTGCTGGTCTTCACCGTCCCCCTGCAGCCTATTCACAGGCACAACAGGATTCAGGACCCGGGCATGCCCAGAGGAGGAACATCTCATGGCTCTCGTCCTCGGCAGGGCCTGTTTCTGAAAAGGCACATGTCCGGCTCCTTGTCCCACACGGATGGTGGCAGCCCTGAAAGCTGTTGCTGGTCTTCACCGTCCCCCTGCAGCCTATTCACAGGTACAACAGGATATGGGACCCGGGCTTGCCCCAAGGAGGAAGATCTCATGGCTCTCCTCCTCGGCAGAGCCTGCTTCTGGAAAGGCACACGTCCGGCTCCGTGTCCCACACGGAAGGTGGCAGGCCGGAAAGATGTTTCTGGTCTTCACCGTCCCCCTGCAGCCAATTCACAGGTACAACAGGATCTGGGACCCGGGCTTTCCCAGAGGAGGAACATCACATGGCTCTCGTCCTCAGCAGAGCCTGATTGCGGAAAGGCACACGTCCGGCTCCTTGTCCCACACGGAAGGTGGCAGGCGGGAAAGATGTTGCTGGACTTCACCGTCCCCCTGCAGCCAATTCACAGGCACAACAGCATTCACTATGCGGGCTTGCCCAGAGGAGGAACATCTCATTGCTCTCCTCCTCGGCAGAGTCTGATTCCGAAAAGGCACACTTCCGGCTCCTTGTCCCACACGGAAGGTGGCAGCCCTGAAAGCTGTTGCTGGTCTTCACCGTCCCCCTGCAGCCAATTCACAGGCACAACAGTATTCACGACGCGGGATTGCCCAGAGGAGGAACATCTCATGGCTCTCGTCCTCGGCAGAGCCGCTTTCCGAAAAGGCACACGTCCGGCTCCTTGTCCCACACGGAAGGTGGCAGCCCTGAAAGCTGTTGCTGGTCTTCACCGTCCCCCTGCAGCCAATTCACAGGCACAACAGGATTCACGACGCGGGCTTGCCCCGAGGAGGAAGATCTCATGGCTCTCGTCCTCGGCAGAGCCTGATTCCGGAAAGGCACATGTCCGTCTCCTTGTCCCAAACGGAAGGTGGCAGCCCTGAAAGCTGTTGCTGGTCTTCACCGTCCCCCTGCAGCCTATTCACAGGCACAACAGGATTCAGGACCCGGGCATGCCCAGAGGAGGAACATCTCATGGCTCTCCTCCTCGGCAGAGCCTGATTCCGGAAAGGCACACGTCCGGCTCCTTGTCCCACACGGAAGGTGGCAGCCCTGAAAGCTGTTGCTGGTCTTCACCGTCACCCTGCAGCCTATTCACAGGCACAACAGGATTCACGACGCGGGCTTGCCCAGAGGAGGAAGATCTCATGGCTCTCGTCCTCGGCAGAGCCTGATTCAGAAAAGGCACTCGTCCGGCTCCTTGTCCCACACGGAAGGTGGCAGCCCTGAAGGCTGTTGCTGGTCTTCACCGTCCCCCTGCAGCCTATTCACAGTCACAACAGGATTCAGGACCCGGGCATGCCCAGAGGAGGAACATCTCATGGCTCTCCTCCTCGGCAGAGCCTGATTCCGGAAAGGCACACGTCTGGCTCCTTGTCCCACACGGAAGGTGGCAGCCCTGAAAGCTGTTGCTGGTCTTTACCGTCACCCTGCAGCCTATTCACAGGTACAACAGGATTCACGACGCGGGCTTGCCCAGAGGAGGAAGATCTCATGGCTCTCGTCCTCGGCAGAGCCTGATTCCAAAAAGGCACTCGTCCGGCTCCTTGTCCCACACGGAAGGTGGCAGCCCTGAAAGCTGTTGCTGGTCTTTACCGTCACCCTGCAGCCTATTCACAGGTACAACGGGATATGGGACCCAGGCTTGCCCCGAGGAGGAAGATCTCATGGCTCTCGTCCTCGGCAGAGCCTGATTCCGGAAAGGCACTTGTCCGTCTCCTTGTCCCAAACGGAAGGTGGCAGGCCGGAAAGATGTTGCTGGTCTTCACCGTCCCCCTGCAGGCTATTCACAGGCACAACAGGATCTGGGACCCGGGCTTGCCCAGAGGAGGAACATCTCATGGCTCTCGTCCTCAGCAGAGCCTGATTCCGGAAAGGCACAGGTCCGGCTCCTCGTCCCACACGGAACGTGGCAGCCCTGAAAGCTGTTGCTGGTCTTCACCGTCCCCTGCAGCCTATTCACAGGCACAATAGGATTCACGACGCGGGCTTGCCCAGAGGAGGAACATCTCATGGCTCTCGTCCTCGGCAGAGTCTGATTCCGAAAAGGCACACTTACGGATCCTTGTCCCACACGGAAGGTGGCAGCCCTGAAAGCTGTTGCTGGTCTTCACCATCCCCCTGCAGCCAATTCACAGGCACAACAGGATTCACGACGCGGGCTTGCCCAGAGGAGGAACATCTCATGGCTCTCGTCCTCGGCAGAGCCGCTTTCCGAAAAGGCACACGTCCGGCTCCTTGTCCCACACGGAAGGTGGCAGCCCTGAAAGCTGTTGCTGGTCTTCACCGTCCCCCTGCAGCCTATTCACAGGCACAACAAGATCTGGGACCCGGGCTTGCCCAGAGGAGGAACATCTCATGGCTCTCGTCCTCGGCAGAGCCTGATTCCGGAAAGGCACACGTCCGGCTCCTTGTCCCACACGGAAGGTGGCAGCCCTGAAAGCTGTTGCTGGTCTTCACCGTCCCCCTGCAGCCTATTCACAGGCACAACAGGATTCAGGACCCGGGCATGCCCAGAGGAGGAACATCTCATGGCTCTCGTCCTCGGCAGAGCCAGATTCCGAAAATGCACTCGTCCGGCTCCTTGTCCCACACGGAAGGTGGCAGCCCTGAAAGCTGTTGCTGGTCTTCACCGTCCCCCTGCAGCCTATTCACAGGTACAACAGGATCTGGGACCCGGGCTTGCCCCGAGGAGGAAGATATCATGGCTCTCGTCCTCGGCAGAGCCTGATTCCGGAAAGGCACACGTCCGGCTCCTTGTCCCAAACGGAAGGTGGCAGCCCTGAAAGCTGTTGCTGGTCTTCACCGTCCCCCTGCAGCCTATTCACAGGCACAACAGGATTCAGGACCCGGGCATGCCCAGAGGAGGAACATCTCATGGCTCTCGTCCTCGGCAGAGCCTGATTCCGGAAAGGCACACGTCCGGCTCCTTGTCCCACACGGAAGGTGGCAGCCCTGAAAGCTGTTCCTGGTCTTCACCGTCCCCCTGCAGCCTATTCACAGGCACAACAGGATTCACGGCGCGGGCTTGCCCAGAGGAGGAAGATCTCATGGCTCTCGTCCTCGGCAGAGCCTGATTCCAAAAAGGCACTCGTCCGGCTCCTTGTCCCACACGGAAGGTGGCAGCCCTGAAAGCTGTTGCTGGTCTTCACCGTCCCCCTGCAGGCTATTCACAGGCACAACAGGATCTGGGACCCGGGCTTGCCCAGAGGAGGAACATCTCATGGCTCTTGTCCTCAGCAGAGCCTGATTCCGGAAAGGCACAGGTCCGGCTCCTCGTCCCACACGGAACGTGGCAGCCCTGAAAGCTGTTGCTGGTCTTCACCGTCCCCCTGCAGCCTATTCACAGGCACAACAGGATTCACGACGCGGGCTTCCCAGAGGAGGAACATCTCATGGCTCTCGTCCTCGGCAGAGTCTGATTCCGAAAAGGCACACTTACGGATCCTTGTCCCACACGGAAGGTGGCAGCCCTGAAAGCTGTTGCTGGTCTTCACCATCCCCCTGCAGCCAATTCACAGGCACAACAGGATTCACGACGCGGGCTTGCCCCGAGGAGGAAGATCTCATGGCTCTCGTCCTCGTCAGAGCCGCTTTCCGAAAAGGCACACGTCCGGCTCCTTGTCCCACACGGAAGGTGGCAGCCCTGAAAGCTGTTGCTGGTCTTCACCATCCCCCTGCAGCCTATTCACAGGCACAACAGGATCTGGGACCCGGGCTTGCCCAGAGGAGGAACATCTCATGGCTCTCGTCCTCGGCAGAGCCTGATTCCGGAAAGGCACACGTCCGGCTCCTTGTCCCACACGGAAGGTGGCAGCCCTGAAAGCTGTTGCTGGTCTTCACCGTCCCCCTGCAGCCTATTCACAGGCACAACAGGATCTGGGACCCGGGCTTGCCCCGAGGAGGAACATCTCATGGCTCTCATCCTCGGCAGAGCCTGATTCCGGAAAGGCACACATCCGGCTCCTTGTCCCACACGGAAGGTGGCAGGCCGGAAAGATGTTGCTGGTCCTCACCGTCCCCCTGCAGCCTATTCACAGGCACAACAGGATTCATGACGCGGGCTTTCCCAGAGGAGGAAGATCTCATGACTCTCGTCCTCGGCAGAGCCTGATTCCGGAAAGGCACACGTCCGGCTCCTTGTCCCACACGGAAGGTGGCAGCCCTGAAAGCTGTTGCTGGTCTTCACCATCCCCCTGCAGCCTATTCACAGGCACAACAGGATTCACGACGCGGGCTTGCCCAGAGGAGGAACATCTCATGGCTCTCGTCCTCGGCAGAGCCTGATTCCGAAAAGGCACACGTCCGTCTCCTTGTCCCACACGGAAGGTGGCAGCCCTGAAAGCTGTTGCTGGTCTTCACCGTCCCCCTGCAGCCTATTCACAGGCACAACAGGATCTGGGACCCGGGCTTGCCCAGAGGAGGAACATCTTATGGCTCTCGTCCTCGGCAGAGCCTCATTCCGAAAAGGCACATGTCCAGCTCCTTGTTCCACACGGAAGGTGGCAGCCCTGAAAGCTGTTGCTGGTGTTCACCGTCCCCCTGCAGCCTATTCACAGGCACAACAGGATTCAGGACCCGGGCATGCCCAGAGGAGGAACATCTCATGGCTCTCGTCCTCGGCAGAGCCTGATTCCGGAAAGGCACATGTCCGGCTCCTTGTCCCACACGGAAGGTGGCAGCCCTGAAAGCTCTTGCTGGTCTTCACCGTCCCCCTGCAGCCTATTCACGGCACAACAGGATTCACGACGCGGGCTTGCCCAGAGGAGGAACATCTCATGGCTCTCGTCCTCGGCAGAGACGCTTTCCGAAAAGGCACACGTACAGCTCCTTGTCCCACACGGAAGGTGGCAGCCCTGAAAGCTGTTGCTGGTCTTCACCGTCCCCCTGCAGTCTATTCACAGGTACAACAGGATCTGGGACCCGGGCTTGCCCCGAGGAGGAAGATCTCATGGCTCTCGTCCTCGGCAGAGCCTGATTCCGGAAAGGCACATGTCCGGCTCCTTGTCCCACAGGGAAGGTGGCAGGCCGGAAAGATTTTGCTGGTCTTCACCGTCCCCCTGCAGCCTATTCACAGGCACAACAGGATCTGGGACACGGGCTTGCCCAGAGGAGGAACATCTCATGGCTCTCGTCCTCGGCAGAGCCTGTTTCCGAAAAGGCACACATCCGGCTGCTCGTCCCACACGGAAGGTGGCAGCCCTGAAAGCTGTTGCTGGTCTTCACCGTCCCCCTGCAGCCTATTCACAGGCACAACAGCATTCACGATGCGGGCTTGCCCAGAGGAGGAAAATCTCATGGCTCTCCTCCTCGGCAGAGCCTGATTCCGGAAAGGCACACGTCCGGCTCCTTGTCCCACACGGAAGGTGGCAGCCCTGAAAGCTGTTCCTGGTCTTCACCGTCCCCCTGCAGCCTATTCACAGGCACAACAGGATTCACGACGCGGGCTTGACCAGAGGAGGAACATCTCATGGCTCTCATCCTCGGCAGAGCCTGATTCCGAAAAGGCACACGTCCGGCTCCTTGTCCCACACGGAAGGTGGCAGCCCTGAAAGCTGTTGCTGGTCTTCACCGTCCCCCTGCAGCCTATTCACAGGCACAACAGGATCTGGGACCCGGGTTTGCCCCGAGGAGGAACATCTCATGGCTCTCGTCCTCGGCAGAGCCTGATTCCGGAAAGGCACACGTCCGGCTCCTTGTCCCACACGGAAGGTGGCAGGCCGGAAAGATGTTGCTGGTCCTCACCGTCCCCCTGCAGGCTATTCACAGGCACAACAGGATCTGGGACCCGGGCTTGCCCAGAGGAGGAACATCTCATGGCTCTCGTCCTCGGCAGAGCCTGATTCCGAAAAGGCACAGGTCCGGCTCCTCGTCCCACACGGAAGGTGGAAGCCCTGAAAGCTGTTGCTGGTCTTCACCATCCCCCTGCAGCCTATTCACAGGCACAACAGCATTCACAATGCTGTCTTGCCCAGAGGAGGAACATCTCATGGCTCTCGTCCTCGGCAGAGTCTGATTCCGAAAAGGCACACTTCCGGCTCCTCGTCCCACACGGAAGGTGGCAGCCCTGAAAGCTGTTGCTGGTCTTCACCATCCCCCTGCAGCCAATTCACAGGCACAACAGGATTCACGACGCGGGCTTGCCCAGAGGAGGAACATCTCATGGCTCTCGTCCTCGGCAGAGCCGCTTTCCGAAAAGGCACACGTCCGGCTCCTTGTCCCACACGGAAGGTGGCAGTCCTGAAAGCTGTTGCTGGTCTTCACCGTCCCCCTGCAGCCAATTCACAGGCACAACAGGATTCATGACGCGGGCTTGCCCAGAGGAGGAACATCTCATGGCTCTCGTCCTCGGCAGAGCCTGATTCCGGAAAGGCACATGTCCGGCTCCTTGTCCCAAACGGAAGGTGGCAGGCCGGAAAGATGTTGCTGGTCTTCACCGTCCCCCTGCAGCCTATTCACAGGCACAACAGCATTCACGATGCGGGCTTGCCCAGAGGAGGAAAATCTCATGGCTCTCGTCCTCGGCAGAGTCTGATTCAGAAAAGGCACACTTCCGGCTCCTTGTCCCACACGGAAGGTGGCAGCCCTGAAAGCTGTTGCTGGTCTTCACCATCCCCCTGCAGCCTATTCACAGGTACAACAGGATCTGGGACCCGGGCTTGCCCCGAGGAGTAAGATCTCATGGCTCTCGTCCTCGGCAGAGTCTGATTCCAAAAAGGCACACTTCCGGCTCCTTGTGCCACATGGAAGATGGCAGCCCTGAAAGCTGTTGCTGGTCTTCACCATGCCCCTGCAGCCAATTCACAGGCACAACAGGATTCACGACGCGGGCTTGCCCAGAGGAGGAACATCTCATGGCTCTCGTCCTCAGCAGAGCCTGATTCCGGAAAGGCACACGTCCGGCTCCTTGTCCCACACGGAAGGTGGCAGCCCTGAAAGCTGTTGCTGGTCTTCACCGTCCCCCTGCAGCCTATTCACAGGCACAACAGGATTCAGGACCCGGGCATGCCCAGAGGAGGAACATCTCATGGATCTCCTCCTCGGCAGAGCCTGATTCCGGAAAGGCACTCGTCCGGCTCCTTGTCCCAAACGGAAGGTGGCAGGCCGGAAAGCTGTTGCTGGTCTTCACCGTCCCCCTGCAGCCTATTCACAGGTACAACAGGATCTGGGACCCGGGCTTGCCCAGAGGAGGAACATCTCATGGCTCTCCTCCTCGGCAGAGCCTGATTCCGAAACAGTACACGTCTGGCTCCTTGTCCCAAACGGAAGGTGGCAGGCCGGAAAGCTGTTGCTGGTCTTCACCGTCCCCCTGCAGCCTATTCACAGGTACAACAGGATCTGGGACCCGGGCTTGCCCAGAGGAGGAACATCTCATGGCTCTCCTCCTCGGCAGAGACTGATTCCGAAAAGGCACACGTCCGGCTCCTTGTCCCACACGGAAGGTGGCAGCCCTGAAAGCTGTTGCTGGTCTTCACCGTCCCCCTGCAGCCCATTCACAGGCACAACAGGATCTGGGACCCGGGCTTGCCCAGAGGAGGAACATCACATGGCTCTCGTCCTCGGCAGAGCCTGATTCCGGAAAGGCACATGTCCGGCTCCTTGTCCCACACGGAAGTTGGCAGGCCGGAAAGATGTTGCTGGTCCTCACCGTACCCCTGCAGCCTATTCAATGGCACAACAGGATCTGGGGCCATGGCCTGCCCAGAGGAGGAACATCTCATGGCTCTCGTCCTCGGCAGACCCTGATTCCGAAAAGGCACACGTCCGGCTCCTTGTCCCACACGGAAGGTGGCAGTCCTGAAAGCTGTTGCTGGTCTTCACCGTCCCCCTGCAGCCAATTCACAGGCACAACAGGATTCATGACGCGGGCTTGCCCAGAGGAGGAACATCTCATGGCTCTCGTCCTCGGCAGAGCCTGATTCCGGAAAGGCACACTTCCGGCTCCTTGTCCCACACGGAAGGTGGCAGCCCTGAAAGCTGTTGCTGGTCTTCACCATCGCCCTGCAGCCTATTCACAGGTACAACAGGATCTGGGACCCGGGCTTGCCCCGAGGAGTAAGATCTCATGGCTCTCGTCCTCGGCAGAGCCTGATTCCGGAAAGGCACATGTCCAGCTCCTTGTCCCAAACGGAAGGTGGCAGGCCGGAAAGATGTTGCTGGTCTTCACCGTCCCCCTGCAGCCAATTCACAGGCACAACAGGATTCATGACGCGGGCTTGCCCAGAGGAGGAACATCTCATGGCTCTCGTCCTCAGCAGAGCCTGTTTCCGAAAAGGCACACGTCCGGCTCCTCGTCCCACACGGAACGTGGCAGCCCTGAAAGCTGTTGCTGGTCTTCACCGTCCCCCTGCAGCCTATTCACAGGCACAACAGCATTCACGATGCGGGCTTGCCCAGAGGAGGAAAATCTCATGGCTCTCGTCCTCGGCAGATTCTGATTCAGAAAAGGCACACGTTCGGCTCCTTGTCCCACACGGAAGGTGGCAGCCCTGAAAGCTGTTGCTGGTCTTCACCGTCCCCCTGCAGCCTATTCACATGTACAACAGGATCTGGGACCCGGGCTTGCCCATTGGAGGAACATCTCATGGCTCTCCTCCTCGGCAGAGCCAGATTCTGGAAAGGCACACGTCCGGCTCCGTGTCCCACACGGAAGGTGGCAGGCCGGAAAGATGTTGCTGGACTTCACCGTCCCCCTGCAGCCAATTCACAGGCACAACAGGATCTGGGACCCGGGCTTGCCCAGAGGAGGAACATCTCTTGGCTCTCGTCCTCGGCAGAGCCTGATTCCGAAAAGGCACATGTCTGGCTCCTTGTCCCACACGGAAGGTGGGAGGCCGGAAAGCTGTTGCTGGTCTTTACCGTCACCCTGCAGCCTATTCACAGGTACAACAGGATTCACGACGCGGGCTTGCCCAGAGGAGGAACATCTCATGGCTCTCCTCCTCGGCAGAGTCTGATTCCGAAAAGGCACACGTCCGGCTCCTTGTCCCACAAGGAAGGTGGCAGCCCTGAAAGCTGTTGCTGGTCTTCACCGTCCCCCTGCAGCCTATTGACAGGCACAACAGGATCTGGGACCCGGGCTTGCCCAGAGGAGGAACATCACATGGCTCTCGTCCTCAGCAGAGCCTGATTGCGGAAAGGCACACGACCGGCTCCTTGTCCCACACGGAAGGTGGCAGCCCTGAAAGCTGTTGCTGGTCTTCACCGTCCCCCTGCAGCCTATTCACAGGCACAACAGCATTCACGACGCGGGCTTGCCCATAGGAGGAAAATCTCATGGCTCTCGTCCTCGGCAGAGCCTGTTTCCGAAAAGGCAAACTTCCGGCTCCTTGTCCCATACGGAAGGTGGCAGCCCTGAAAGCTGTTGCTGGTCTTCATCGTCCCCCTGCAGCCAATTCACAGGCACAACAGGATTCACGACGCGGGCTTGCCCCGAGGAGGAAGATCTCATGGCTCTCGTCCTCGGCAGAGCCTGATTCGGTCAAGGCACACGTCCGGCTCCTTGTCCCACACGGAAGGTGGCAGCCCTGAAAGCTGTTGCTGGTCTTCACCGTCCCCCTGCAGCCAATTCACAGGCACAACAGGATTCACGACACGGGCTTGCCCATTGGAGGAACATCTCATGGCTCTCCTCCTCGGCAGAGCCTGATTCCGGAAAGGCACACGTCCGGCTCCTTGTCCCACACGGAAGGTGGCAGCCCTGAAAGCTGTTGCTGGTCTTCACCGTCCCCCTGCAGCCAATTCACAGGCACAACAGGATTCATGACGCGGGCTTGCCCAGAGGAGGAACATCTTATGGCTCTCTTCCTCGGCATAGCCTGATTCCGAAAAGGCACACGTCCGGCTCCTTGTCCCACACGGAAGGTGGCAGCCCTGAAAGCTGTTGCTGGTCTTCACCGTCCCCCTGCAGCCAATTCACAGGCACAACAGGATTCATGACGCGGGCTTCCCCAGAGGAGGAACATCTTATGGCTCTCTTCCTCGGCATAGCCTGATTCCGAAAAGGCACACGTCCGGCTCCTTGTCCCACACGGAAGGTGGCAGCCCTGAAAGCTGTTGCTGGTCTTCACCGTCCCCCTGCAGCCTATTCACAGGCACAACAGGATTCAGGACCCGGGCATGCCCAGAGGAGGAACATCTCATGGCTCTCGTCCTCGGCAGGGCCTGTTTCTGAAAAGGCACATGTCCGGCTCCTTGTCCCACACGGATGGTGGCAGCCCTGAAAGCTGTTGCTGGTCTTCACCGTCCCCCTGCAGCCTATTCACAGGTACAACAGGATATGGGACCCGGGCTTGCCCCAAGGAGGAAGATCTCATGGCTCTCCTCCTCGGCAGAGCCTGCTTCTGGAAAGGCACACGTCCGGCTCCGTGTCCCACACGGAAGGTGGCAGGCCGGAAAGATGTTTCTGGTCTTCACCGTCCCCCTGTGGCCTATTCACAGGCACAACAGGATCTGGGACGCGGGCTTGCCCAGAGGAGGAACATCTCTTGGCTCTCGTCCTCGGCACAGCCTGATTCCGAAAAGGCACATGTCTGGCTCCTTGTCCCACACGGAAGGTGGGAGGCCGGAAAGCTGTTGCTGGTCTTCACCGTCCCCCTGCATCCTATTCACAGGTACAACAGGATCTGGGACGCGGGCTTGCCCAGAGGAGGAACATCTCATGGCTCTCCTCCTCGGCAGAGTCTGATTCCGAAAAGGCACACGTCTGGCTCCTTGTCCCACACGGAAGGTGGCAGCCCTGAAAGCTGTTGCTGGTCTTCACCGTCCCCCTGCAGCCTATTGACAGGCACAAGAGGATCTGGGACCCGGGCTTTCCCAGAGGAGGAACATCACATGGCTCTCGTCCTCAGCAGAGCCTGATTGCGGAAAGGCACACGTCCGGCTCCTTGTCCCACACGGAAGGTGGCAGCCCTGAAAGCTGTTGCTGGTCTTCACCGTCCCCCTGCAGCCTATTCACAGGCACAACAGGATTCAGGACCCGGGCATGCCCAGAGGAGGAAGATCTCATGGCTCTCGTCCTCGGCAGAGCCTGATTCCGGAAAGGCACACGTCCGGCTCCTTGTCCCACACGGAAGGTGGCAGCCCTGAAAGCTGTTGCTGGTCTTCACCGTCCCCCGGCAGCCTATTCACAGGCACAACAGAATTCATGACGCGGGCTTGCCCAGAGGAGGAACATCTTATGGCTCTCGTCCTCGGCAGGGCCTGTTTCTGAAAAGGCACATGTCCGGCTCCTTGTCCCACACGGATGGTGGCAGCCCTGAAAGCTGTTGCTGGTCTTCACCGTCCCCCTGCAGCCTATTCACAGGTACAACAGGATATGGGACCCGGGCTTGCCCCAAGGAGGAAGATCTCATGGCTCTCCTCCTCGGCAGAGCCTGCTTCTGGAAAGGCACACGTCCGGCTCCGTGTCCCACACGGAAGGTGGCAGGCCGGAAAGATTTTGCTGGTCTTCTCCGTCCCCCTGCGGCCTATTCACAGGTACAACAGGATCTGGGACCCGGGCTTGCCCAGAGGAGGAACATCTCTTGGCTCTCGTCCTCGGCAGAGCCTGATTCCGAAAAGGCACATGTCTGGCTCCTTGTCCCACACGGAAGGTGGGAGGCCGGAAAGCTGTTGCTGGTCTTCACCGTCCCCCTGCATCCTATTCACAGGTACAACAGGATCTGGGACGCGGGCTTGCCCAGAGGAGGAACATCTCATGGCTCTCGTCCTCGGCAGAGTCTGATTCCGAAAAGGCACACGTCCGGCTCCTTGTCCCACACGGAAGGTGGCAGCCCTGAAAGCTGTTGCTGGTCTTCACCGTCCCCCTGCAGCCTATTCACAGGTACAACAGGATCTGGGACCCGGGCTTTCCCAGAGGAGGAACATCACATGGCTCTCGTCCTCAGCAGAGCCTGATTGCGGAAAGGCACACGTCCGGCTCCTTGTCCCACACGGAAGGTGGCAGCCCTGAAAGCTGTTGCTGGTCTTCACCGTCCCCCTGCAGCCTATTCACAGGCACAACAGCATTCACTATGCGGGCTTGCCCAGAGGAGGAACATCTCATTGCTCTCCTCCTCGGCAGAGTCTGATTCCGAAAAGGCACACGTCCGGCTCCTTGTCCCACACGGAAGGTGGCAGCCCTGAAAGCTGTTGCTGGTCTTCACCGTCCCCCTGCAGCCAATTCACAGGCACAACAGGATTCACGACGCGGGATTGCCCAGAGGAGGAACATCTCATGGCTCTCGTCCTCGGCAGAGCCGCTTTCCGAAAAGGCACACGTCCGGCTCCTTGTCCCACACGGAAGGTGGCAGCCCTGAAAGCTGTTGCTGGTCTTCACCGTCCCCCTGCAGCCAATTCACAGGCACAACAGGATTCACGACGCGGGCTTGCCCAGAGGAGGAACATCTCATGGCTCTCGTCCTCGGCAGAGCCTGATTCCGGAAAGGCACATGTCCGTCTCCTTGTCCCAAACGGAAGGTGGCAGCCCTGAAAGCTGTTGCTGGTCTTCACCGTCCCCCTGCAGCCTATTCACAGGCACAACAGGATTCAGGACCCGGGCATGCCCAGAGGAGGAACATCTCATGGCTCTCCTCCTCTGCAGAGCCTGATTCCGGAAAGGCACACGTCCGGCTCCTTGTCCCACACGGAAGGTGGCAGCCCTGAAAGCTGTTGCTGGTCTTTACCGTCACCCTGCAGCCTATTCACAGGCACAACAGGATTCACGACGCGGGCTTGCCCAGAGGAGGAAGATCTCATGGCTCTTGTCCTCGGCAGAGCCTGATTCCGAAAAGGCACTCGTACGGCTCCTTGTCCCACACGGAAGGTGGCAGCCCTGAAGGCTGTTGCTGGTCTTCACCGTCCCCCTGCAGCCTATTCACAGGCACAACAGGATTCAGGACCCGGGCATGCCCAGAGGAGGAACATCTCATGGCTCTCCTCCTCGGCAGAGCCTGATTCCGGAAAGGCACACGTCTGGCTCCGTGTCCCACACGGAAGGTGGCAGCCCTGAAAGCTGTTGCTGGTCTTTACCGTCACCCTGCAGCCTATTCACAGGTACAACAGGATTCACGACGCGGGCTTACCCAGAGGAGGAAGATCTCATGGCTCTCGTCCTCGGCAGAGCCTGATTCCAAAAAGGCACTCGTCCGGCTCCTTGTCCCACACGGAAGGTGGCAGCCCTGAAAGCTGTTGCTGGTCTTTACCGTCACCCTGCAGCCTATTCACAGGTACAACGGGATATGGGACCCAGGCTTGCCCCGAGGAGGAAGATCTCATGGCTCTCGTCCTCGGCAGAGCCTGATTCCGGAAAGGCACATGTCCGTCTCCTTGTCCCAAACGGAAGGTGGCAGGCCGGAAAGATGTTGCTGGTCTTCACCGTCCCCCTGCAGGCTATTCACAGGCACAACAGGATCTGCGACCCGGGCTTGCCCAGAGGAGGAACATCTCATGGCTCTCGTCCTCAGCAGAGCCTGATTCCGGAAAGGCACAGGTCCGGCTCCTCGTCCCACACGGAACGTGGCAGCCCTGAAAGCTGTTGCTGGTCTTCACCGTCCCCCTGCAGCCTATTCACAGGCACAATAGGATTCACGACGCGGGCTTGCCCAGAGGAGGAACATCTCATGGCTCTCGTCCTCGGCAGAGTTTGATTCCGAAAAGGCACACGTCCGGCTCCTTGTCCCACACGGAAGGTGGCAGCCCTGAAAGCTGTTGCTGGTCTTCACCATCCCCCTGCAGCCAATTCACAGGCACAACAGGATTCACGACGCGGGCTTGCCCAGAGGAGGAACATCTCATGGCTCTCGTCCTCGGCAGAGCCTGATTCCGGAAAGGCACACGTCCGGCTCCTTGTCCCACACGGAAGGTGGCAGCCCTGAAAGCTGTTGCTGGTCTTCACCGTCCCCCTGCAGCCTATTCACAGGCACAACAGGATCTGGGACCCGGGCTTGCCCAGAGGAGGAACATCTCATGGCTCTCGTCCTCGGCAGAGCCTGATTCCGGAAAGGCACACGTCCGGCTCCTTGTCCCACACGGAAGGTGGCAGCCCTGAAAGCTGTTGCTGGTCTTCACCGTCCCCCTGCAGCCTATTCACAGGTACAACAGGATCTGGGACCCGGGCTTGCCCCGAGGAGGAAGATATCATGGCTCTCGTCCTCGGCAGAGCCTGATTCCGGAAAGGCACACGTCCGGCTCCTTGTCCCAAACGGAAGGTGGCAGCCCTGAAAGCTGTTGCTGGTCTTCACCGTCCCCCTGCAGCCTATTCACAGGCACAACAGGATTCAGGACCCGGGCATGCCCAGAGGAGGAACATCTCATGGCTCTCGTCCTCGGCAGAGCCTGATTCCGGAAAGGCACACGTCCGGCTCCTTGTCCCACACGGAAGGTGGCAGCCCTGAAAGCTGTTCCTGGTCTTCACCGTCCCCCTGCAGCCTATTCACAGGCACAACAGGATTCACGACGCGGGCTTGCCCAGAGGAGGAAGATCTCATGGCTCTCGTCCTCGGCAGAGCCTGATTCCAAAAAGGCACTCGTCCGGCTCCTTGTCCCACACGGAAGGTGGCAGCCCTGAAAGCTGTTGCTGGTCTTCACCGTCCCCCTGCAGGCTATTCACAGGCACAACAGGATCTGGGACCCGGGCTTGCCCAGAGGAGGAACATCTCATGGCTCTCGTCCTCAGCAGAGCCTGATTCCGGAAAGGCACAGGTCCGGCTCCTCGTCCCACACGGAACGTGGCAGCCCTGAAAGCTGTTGCTGGTCTTCACCGTCCCCCTGCAGCCTATTCACAGGCACAACAGGATCTGGGACCCGGGCTTGCCCAGAGGAGGAACATCTCATGGCTCTCGTCCTCGGCAGAGCCTGATTCCGGAAAGGCACACGTCCGGCTCCTTGTCCCACACGGAAGGTGGCAGCCCTGAAAGCTGTTGCTGGTCTTCACCATCCCCCTGCAGCCTATTCACAGGCACAACAGGATCTGGGACCCGGGCTTGCCCAGAGGAGGAACATCTCATGGCTCTCGTCCTCGGCAGAGCCTGATTCCGGAAAGGCACACGTCCGGCTCCTTGTCCCACACGGAAGGTGGCAGCCCTGAAAGCTGTTGCTGGTCTTCACCGTCCCCCTGCAGCCTATTGACAGGCACAAGAGGATCTGGGACCCGGGCTTTCCCAGAGGAGGAACATCACATGGCTCTCGTCCTCAGCAGAGCCTGATTGCGGAAAGGCACACGTCCGGCTCCTTGTCCCACACGGAAGGTGGCAGCCCTGAAAGCTGTTGCTGGTCTTCACCGTCCCCCTGCAGCCTATTCACAGGCACAACAGGATTCAGGACCCGGGCATGCCCAGAGGAGGAAGATCTCATGGCTCTCGTCCTCGGCAGAGCCTGATTCCGGAAAGGCACACGTCCGGCTCCTTGTCCCACACGGAAGGTGGCAGCCCTGAAAGCTGTTGCTGGTCTTCACCGTCCCCCGGCAGCCTATTCACAGGCACAACAGAATTCATGACGCGGGCTTGCCCAGAGGAGGAACATCTTATGGCTCTCGTCCTCGGCAGGGCCTGTTTCTGAAAAGGCACATGTCCGGCTCCTTGTCCCACACGGAAGGTGGCAGCCCTGAAAGCTGTTGCTGGTCTTCACCGTCCCCCTGCAGCCTATTCACAGGTACAACAGGATATGGGACCCGGGCTTGCCCCAAGGAGGAAGATCTCATGGCTCTCCTCCTCGGCAGAGCCTGATTCTGGAAAGGCACACGTCCGGCTCCGTGTCCCACACGGAAGGTGGCAGGCCGGAAAGATTTTGCTGGTCTTCTCCGTCCCCCTGCGGCCTATTCACAGGTACAACAGGATCTGGGACCCGGGCTTGCCCAGAGGAGGAACATCTCTTGGCTCTCGTCCTCGGCAGAGCCTGATTCCGAAAAGGCACATGTCTGGCTCCTTGTCCCACACGGAAGGTGGGAGGCCGGAAAGCTGTTGCTGGTCTTCACCGTCCCCCTGCATCCTATTCACAGGTACAACAGGATCTGGGACGCGGGCTTGCCCAGAGGAGGAACATCTCATGGCTCTCCTCCTCGGCAGAGTCTGATTCCGAAAAGGCACACGTCCGGCTCCTTGTCCCACACGGAAGGTGGCAGCCCTGAAAGCTGTTGCTGGTCTTCACCGTCCCCCTGCAGCCTATTCACAGGTACAACAGGATCTGGGACCCGGGCTTTCCCAGAGGAGGAACATCACATGGCTCTCGTCCTCAGCAGAGCCTGATTGCGGAAAGGCACACGTCCGGCTCCTTGTCCCACACGGAAGGTGGCAGCCCTGAAAGCTGTTGCTGGTCTTCACCGTCCCCCTGCAGCCTATTCACAGGCACAACAGCATTCACTATGCGGGCTTGCCCAGAGGAGGAACATCTCATTGTTCTCCTCCTCGGCAGAGTCTGATTCCGAAAAGGCACACTTCCGGCTCCTTGTCCCACACGGAAGGTGGCAGCCCTGAAAGCTGTTGCTGGTCTTCACCGTCCCCCTGCAGCCAATTCACAGGCACAACAGGATTCACGACGCGGGATTGCCCAGAGGAGGAACATCTCATGGCTCTCGTCCTCGGCAGAGCCGCTTTCCGAAAAGGCACACGTCCGGCTCCTTGTCCCACACGGAAGGTGGCAGCCCTGAAAGCTGTTGCTGGTCTTCACCGTCCCCCTGCAGCCAATTCACAGGCACAACAGGATTCACGACGCGGGCTTGCCCAGAGGAGGAACATCTCATGGCTCTCGTCCTCGGCAGAGCCTGATTCCGGAAAGGCACATGTCCGTCTCCTTGTCCCAAACGGAAGGTGGCAGCCCTGAAAGCTGTTGCTGGTCTTCACCGTCCCCCTGCAGCCTATTCACAGGCACAACAGGATTCAGGACCCGGGCATGCCCAGAGGAGGAACATCTCATGGCTCTCCTCCTCGGCAGAGCCTGATTCCGGAAAGGCACACGTCCGGCTCCTTGTCCCACACGGAAGGTGGCAGCCCTGAAAGCTGTTGCTGGTCTTTACCGTCACCCTGCAGCCTATTCACAGGCACAACAGGATTCACGACGCGGGCTTGCCCAGAGGAGGAAGATCTCATGGCTCTTGTCCTCGGCAGAGCCTGATTCCGAAAAGGCACTCGTACGGCTCCTTGTCCCACACGGAAGGTGGCAGCCCTGAAGGCTGTTGCTGGTCTTCACCGTCCCCCTGCAGCCTATTCACAGGCACAACAGGATTCAGGACCCGGGCATGCCCAGAGGAGGAACATCTCATGGCTCTCCTCCTCGGCAGAGCCTGATTCCGGAAAGGCACACGTCCGGCTCCTTGTCCCACACGGAAGGTGGCAGCCCTGAAAGCTGTTGCTGGTCTTTACCGTCACCCTGCAGCCTATTCACAGGTACAACAGGATTCACGACGCGGGCTTACCCAGAGGAGGAAGATCTCATGGCTCTCGTCCTCGGCAGAGCCTGATTCCAAAAAGGCACTCGTCCGGCTCCTTGTCCCACACGGAAGGTGGCAGCCCTGAAAGCTGTTGCTGGTCTTTACCGTCACCCTGCAGCCTATTCACAGGTACAACGGGATATGGGACCCAGGCTTGCCCAGAGGAGGAACATCTCATGGCTCTCGTCCTCAGCAGAGCCTGATTCCGGAAAGGCACAGGTCCGGCTCCTCGTCCCACACGGAACGTGGCAGCCCTGAAAGCTGTTGCTGGTCTTCACCGTCCCCCTGCAGCCTATTCACAGGCACAATAGGATTCACGACGCGGGCTTGCCCAGAGGAGGAACATCTCATGGCTCTCGTCCTCGGCAGAGTTTGATTCCGGAAAGGCACAGGTCCGGCTCCTCGTCCCACACGGAACGTGGCAGCCCTGAAAGCTGTTGCTGGTCTTCACCGTCCCCCTGCAGCCTATTCACAGGCACAACAGGATCTGGGACCCGGGCTTGCCCAGAGGAGGAACATCTCATGGCTCTCGTCCTCGGCAGAGCCTGATTCCGGAAAGGCACACGTCCGGCTCCTTGTCCCACACGGAAGGTGGCAGCCCTGAAAGCTGTTGCTGGTCTTCACCATCCCCCTGCAGCCTATTCACAGGCACAACAGGATCTGGGACCCGGGCTTGCCCAGAGGAGGAACATCTCATGGCTCTCGTCCTCGGCAGAGCCTGATTCCGGAAAGGCACACGTCCGGCTCCTTGTCCCACACGGAAGGTGGCAGCCCTGAAAGCTGTTGCTGGTCTTCACCGTCCCCCTGCAGCCTATTGACAGGCACAAGAGGATCTGGGACCCGGGCTTTCCCAGAGGAGGAACATCACATGGCTCTCGTCCTCAGCAGAGCCTGATTGCGGAAAGGCACACGTCCGGCTCCTTGTCCCACACGGAAGGTGGCAGCCCTGAAAGCTGTTGCTGGTCTTCACCGTCCCCCTGCAGCCTATTCACAGGCACAACAGGATTCAGGACCCGGGCATGCCCAGAGGAGGAAGATCTCATGGCTCTCGTCCTCGGCAGAGCCTGATTCCGGAAAGGCACACGTCCGGCTCCTTGTCCCACACGGAAGGTGGCAGCCCTGAAAGCTGTTGCTGGTCTTCACCGTCCCCCGGCAGCCTATTCACAGGCACAACAGAATTCATGACGCGGGCTTGCCCAGAGGAGGAACATCTTATGGCTCTCGTCCTCGGCAGGGCCTGTTTCTGAAAAGGCACATGTCCGGCTCCTTGTCCCACACGGATGGTGGCAGCCCTGAAAGCTGTTGCTGGTCTTCACCGTCCCCCTGCAGCCTATTCACAGGTACAACAGGATATGGGACCCGGGCTTGCCCCAAGGAGGAAGATCTCATGGCTCTCCTCCTCGGCAGAGCCTGCTTCTGGAAAGGCACACGTCCGGCTCCGTGTCCCACACGGAAGGTGGCAGGCCGGAAAGATTTTGCTGGTCTTCTCCGTCCCCCTGCGGCCTATTCACAGGTACAACAGGATCTGGGACCCGGGCTTGCCCAGAGGAGGAACATCTCTTGGCTCTCGTCCTCGGCAGAGCCTGATTCCGAAAAGGCACATGTCTGGCTCCTTGTCCCACACGGAAGGTGGGAGGCCGGAAAGCTGTTGCTGGTCTTCACCGTCCCCCTGCATCCTATTCACAGGTACAACAGGATCTGGGACGCGGGCTTGCCCAGAGGAGGAACATCTCATGGCTCTCCTCCTCGGCAGAGTCTGATTCCGAAAAGGCACACGTCCGGCTCCTTGTCCCACACGGAAGGTGGCAGCCCTGAAAGCTGTTGCTGGTCTTCACCGTCCCCCTGCAGCCTATTCACAGGTACAACAGGATCTGGGACCCGGGCTTTCCCAGAGGAGGAACATCACATGGCTCTCGTCCTCAGCAGAGCCTGATTGCGGAAAGGCACACGTCCGGCTCCTTGTCCCACACGGAAGGTGGCAGCCCTGAAAGCTGTTGCTGGTCTTCACCGTCCCCCTGCAGCCTATTCACAGGCACAACAGCATTCACTATGCGGGCTTGCCCAGAGGAGGAACATCTCATTGTTCTCCTCCTCGGCAGAGTCTGATTCCGAAAAGGCACACTTCCGGCTCCTTGTCCCACACGGAAGGTGGCAGCCCTGAAAGCTGTTGCTGGTCTTCACCGTCCCCCTGCAGCCAATTCACAGGCACAACAGGATTCACGACGCGGGATTGCCCAGAGGAGGAACATCTCATGGCTCTCGTCCTCGGCAGAGCCGCTTTCCGAAAAGGCACACGTCCGGCTCCTTGTCCCACACGGAAGGTGGCAGCCCTGAAAGCTGTTGCTGGTCTTCACCGTCCCCCTGCAGCCTATTCACAGGCACAACAGGATTCACGACGCGGGCTTGCCCAGAGGAGGAACATCTCATGGCTCTCGTCCTCGGCAGAGCCTGATTCCGGAAAGGCACATGTCCGTCTCCTTGTCCCAAACGGAAGGTGGCAGCCCTGAAAGCTGTTGCTGGTCTTCACCGTCCCCCTGCAGCCTATTCACAGGCACAACAGGATTCAGGACCCGGGCATGCCCAGAGGAGGAACATCTCATGGCTCTCCTCCTCGGCAGAGCCTGATTCCGGAAAGGCACACGTCCGGCTCCTTGTCCCACACGGAAGGTGGCAGCCCTGAAAGCTGTTGCTGGTCTTTACCGTCACCCTGCAGCCTATTCACAGGCACAACAGGATTCACGACGCGGGCTTGCCCAGAGGAGGAAGATCTCATGGCTCTTGTCCTCGGCAGAGCCTGATTCCGAAAAGGCACTCGTACGGCTCCTTGTCCCACACGGAAGGTGGCAGCCCTGAAGGCTGTTGCTGGTCTTCACCGTCCCCCTGCAGCCTATTCACAGGCACAACAGGATTCAGGACCCGGGCATGCCCAGAGGAGGAACATCTCATGGCTCTCCTCCTCGGCAGAGCCTGATTCCGGAAAGGCACACGTCTGGCTCCTTGTCCCACACGGAAGGTGGCAGCCCTGAAAGCTGTTGCTGGTCTTTACCGTCACCCTGCAGCCTATTCACAGGTACAACAGGATTCACGACGCGGGCTTACCCAGAGGAGGAAGATCTCATGGCTCTCGTCCTCGGCAGAGCCTGATTCCAAAAAGGCACTCGTCCGGCTCCTTGTCCCACACGGAAGGTGGCAGCCCTGAAAGCTGTTGCTGGTCTTTACCGTTACCCTGCAGCCTATTCACAGGTACAACGGGATATGGGACCCAGGCTTGCCCAGAGGAGGAACATCTCATGGCTCTCGTCCTCAGCAGAGCCTGATTCCGGAAAGGCACAGGTCCGGCTCCTCGTCCCACACGGAACGTGGCAGCCCTGAAAGCTGTTGCTGGTCTTCACCGTCCCCCTGCAGCCTATTCACAGGCACAATAGGATTCACGACGCGGGCTTGCCCAGAGGAGGAACATCTCATGGCTCTCGTCCTCGGCAGAGTTTGATTCCGGAAAGGCACAGGTCCGGCTCCTCGTCCCACACGGAAGGTGGCAGCCCTGAAAGCTGTTGCTGGTCTTCACCGTCCCCCTGCAGCCTATTCACAGGCACAACAGGATCTGGGACCCGGGCTTGCCCAGAGGAGGAACATCTCATGGCTCTCGTCCTCGGCAGAGCCTGATTCCGGAAAGGCACACGTCCGGCTCCTTGTCCCACACGGAAGGTGGCAGCCCTGAAAGCTGTTGCTGGTCTTCACCATCCCCCTGCAGCCTATTCACAGGCACAACAGGATCTGGGACCCGGGCTTGCCCAGAGGAGGAACATCTCATGGCTCTCGTCCTCGGCAGAGCCTGATTCCGGAAAGGCACACGTCCGGCTCCTTGTCCCACACGGAAGGTGGCAGCCCTGAAAGCTGTTGCTGGTCTTCACCGTCCCCCTGCAGCCTATTGACAGGCACAAGAGGATCTGGGACCCGGGCTTTCCCAGAGGAGGAACATCACATGGCTCTCGTCCTCAGCAGAGCCTGATTGCGGAAAGGCACACGTCCGGCTCCTTGTCCCACACGGAAGGTGGCAGCCCTGAAAGCTGTTGCTGGTCTTCACCGTCCCCCTGCAGCCTATTCACAGGCACAACAGGATTCAGGACCCGGGCATGCCCAGAGGAGGAAGATCTCATGGCTCTCGTCCTCGGCAGAGCCTGATTCCGGAAAGGCACACGTCCGGCTCCTTGTCCCACACGGAAGGTGGCAGCCCTGAAAGCTGTTGCTGGTCTTCACCGTCCCCCGGCAGCCTATTCACAGGCACAACAGAATTCATGACGCGGGCTTGCCCAGAGGAGGAACATCTTATGGCTCTCGTCCTCGGCAGGGCCTGTTTCTGAAAAGGCACATGTCCGGCTCCTTGTCCCACACGGATGGTGGCAGCCCTGAAAGCTGTTGCTGGTCTTCACCGTCCCCCTGCAGCCTATTCACAGGTACAACAGGATATGGGACCCGGGCTTGCCCCAAGGAGGAAGATCTCATGGCTCTCCTCCTCGGCAGAGCCTGCTTCTGGAAAGGCACACGTCCGGCTCCGTGTCCCACACGGAAGGTGGCAGGCCGGAAAGATTTTGCTGGTCTTCTCCGTCCCCCTGCGGCCTATTCACAGGTACAACAGGATCTGGGACCCGGGCTTGCCCAGAGGAGGAACATCTCTTGGCTCTCGTCCTCGGCAGAGCCTGATTCCGAAAAGGCACATGTCTGGCTCCTTGTCCCACACGGAAGGTGGGAGGCCGGAAAGCTGTTGCTGGTCTTCACCGTCCCCCTGCATCCTATTCACAGGTACAACAGGATCTGGGACGCGGGCTTGCCCAGAGGAGGAACATCTCATGGCTCTCCTCCTCGGCAGAGTCTGATTCCGAAAAGGCACACGTCCGGCTCCTTGTCCCACACGGAAGGTGGCAGCCCTGAAAGCTGTTGCTGGTCTTCACCGTCCCCCTGCAGCCTATTCACAGGTACAACAGGATCTGGGACCCGGGCTTTCCCAGAGGAGGAACATCACATGGCTCTCGTCCTCAGCAGAGCCTGATTGCGGAAAGGCACACGTCCGGCTCCTTGTCCCACACGGAAGGTGGCAGCCCTGAAAGCTGTTGCTGGTCTTCACCGTCCCCCTGCAGCCTATTCACAGGCACAACAGCATTCACTATGCGGGCTTGCCCAGAGGAGGAACATCTCATTGTTCTCCTCCTCGGCAGAGTCTGATTCCGAAAAGGCACACTTCCGGCTCCTTGTCCCACACGGAAGGTGGCAGCCCTGAAAGCTGTTGCTGGTCTTCACCGTCCCCCTGCAGCCTATTCACAGGCACAACAGGATTCAGGACCCGGGCATGCCCAGAGGAGGAAGATCTCATGGCTCTCGTCCTCGGCAGAGCCTGATTCCGGAAAGGCACACGTCCGGCTCCTTGTCCCACACGGAAGGTGGCAGCCCTGAAAGCTGTTCCTGGTCTTCACCGTCCCCCTGCAGCCTATTCACAGGCACAACAGGATTCACGACGCGGGCTTGCCCAGAGGAGGAAGATCTCATGGCTCTCTTCCTCGGCAGAGCCTGATTCCAAAAAGGCACTCGTCCGGCTCCTTGTCCCACACGGAAGGTGGCAGCCCTGAAAGCTGTTGCTGGTCTTCACCGTCCCCCTGCAGGCTATTCACAGGCACAACAGGATCTGGGACCCGGGCTTGCCCAGAGGAGGAACATCTCATGGCTCTCGTCCTCAGCAGAGCCTGATTCCGGAAAGGCACAGGTCCGGCTCCTCGTCCCACACGGAACGTGGCAGCCCTGAAAGCTGTTGCTGGTCTTCACCGTCCCCCTGCAGCCTATTCACAGGCACAACAGGATCTGGGACCCGGGCTTGCCCAGAGGAGGAACATCTCATGGCTCTCGTCCTCGGCAGAGCCTGATTCCGGAAAGGCACACGTCCGGCTCCTTGTCCCACACGGAAGGTGGCAGCCCTGAAAGCTGTTGCTGGTCTTCACCATCCCCCTGCAGCCTATTCACAGGCACAACAGGATCTGGGACCCGGGCTTGCCCAGAGGAGGAACATCTCATGGCTCTCGTCCTCGGCAGAGCCTGATTCCGGAAAGGCACACGTCCGGCTCCTTGTCCCACACGGAAGGTGGCAGCCCTGAAAGCTGTTGCTGGTCTTCACCGTCCCCCTGCAGCCTATTCACAGGCACAACAGGATCTGGGACCCGGGCTTGCCCCGAGGAGGAACATCTCATGGCTCTCATCCTCGGCAGAGCCTGATTCCGGAAAGGCACACGTCCGGCTCCTTGTCCCACTCGGAAGGTGGCAGGCCGGAAAGATGTTGCTGGTCCTCACCGTCCCCCTGCAGCCTATTCACAGGCACAACAGGATTCATGACGCGGGCTTTCCCAGAGGAGGAAGATCTCATGACTCTCGTCCTCGGCAGAGCCTGATTCCGGAAAGGCACACGTCCGGCTCCTTGTCCCACACGGAAGGTGGCAGCCCTGAAAGCTGTTGCTGGTCTTCACCATCCCCCTGCAGCCAATTCACAGGCACAACAGGATTCACGACGCGGGCTTGCCCAGAGGAGGAACATCTCATGGCTCTCGTCCTCGGCAGAGCCGCTTTCCGAAAAGGCACACGTCCGTCTCCTTGTCCCACACGGAAGGTGGCAGCCCTGAAAGCTGTTGCTGGTCTTCACCGTCCCCCTGCAGCCTATTCACAGGCACAACAGGATCTGGGACCCGGGCTTGCCCAGAGGAGGAACATCTTATGGCTCTCGTCCTCGGCAGACCCTGATTCCGAAAAGGCACATGTCCAGCTCCTTGTTCCACACGGAAGGTGGCAGCCCTGAAAGCTGTTGCTGGTGTTCACCGTCCCCCTGCAGCCTATTCACAGGCACAACAGGATTCAGGACCCGGGCATGCCCAGAGGAGGAACATCTCATGGCTCTCGTCCTCGGCAGAGCCTGATTCCGGAAAGGCACATGTCCGGCTCCTTGTCCCACACGGAAGGTGGCAGCCCAGAAAGCTCTTGCTGGTCTTCACCGTCCCCCTGCAGCCTATTCACGGCACAACAGGATTCACGACGCGGGCTTGCCCAGAGGAGGAACATCTCATGGCTCTCATCCTCGGCAGAGACGCTTTCCGAAAAGGCACACGTACAGCTCCTTGTCCCACACGGAAGGTGGCAGCCCTGAAAGCTGTTGCTGGTCTTCACCGTCCCCCTGCAGTCTATTCACAGGTACAACAGGATCTGGGACCCGGGCTTGCCCCGAGGAGGAAGATCTCATGGCTCTCGTCCTCGGCAGAGCCTGATTCCGGAAAGGCACATGTCCGGCTCCTTGTCCCACACGGAAGGTGGCAGGCCGGAAAGATTTTGCTGGTCTTCACCGTCCCCCTGCAGCCTATTCACAGGCACAACAGGATCTGGGACACGGGCTTGCCTAGAGGAGGAACATCTCATGGCTCTCGTCCTCGGCAGAGCCTGTTTCCGAAAAGGCACACATCCGGCTGCTCGTCCCACACGGAAGGTGGCAGCCCTGAAAGCTGTTGCTGGTCTTCACCGTCCCCCTGCAGCCTATTCACAGGCACAACAGCATTCACGATGCGGGCTTGCCCAGAGGAGGAAAATCTCATGGCTCTCCTCCTCGGCAGAGCCTGATTCCGGAAAGGCACACGTCCGGCTCCATGTCCCACACGGAAGGTGGCAGCCCTGAAAGCTGTTCCTGGTCTTCACCGTCCCCCTGCAGCCTATTCACAGGCACAACAGGATTCACGACGCGGGCTTGACCAGAGGAGGAACATCTCATGGCTCTCATCCTCGGCAGAGCCTGATTCCGTAAAGGCACACGTCCGGCTCCTTGTCCCACACGGAAGGTGGCAGCCCTGAAAGCTGTTGCTGGTCTTCACCGTCCCCCTGCAGCCTATTCACAGGCACAACAGGATCTGGGACCCGGGTTTGCCCCGAGGAGGAACATCTCATGGCTCTCCTCCTCGGCAGAGCCTGATTCCGGAAGGCACACGTCCGGCTCCTTGTCCCACACGGAAGGTGGCAGGCCGGAAAGATGTTGCTGGTCCTCACCGTCCCCCTGCAGGCTATTCACAGGCACAACAGGATCTGGGACCCGGGCTTGCCCAGAGGAGGAACATCTCATGGCTCTCGTCCTCGGCAGAGCCTGATTCCGAAAAGGCACAGGTCCGGCTCCTCGTCCCACACGGAAGGTGGAAGCCCTGAAAGCTGTTGCTGGTCTTCACCGTCCCCCTGCAGCCTATTCACAGGCACAACAGCATTCACAATGCTGTCTTGCCCAGAGGAGGAACATCTCATGGCTCTCGTCCTCGGCAGAGTCTGATTCCGAAAAGGCACACTTCCGGCTCCTCGTCCCACACGGAAGGTGGCAGCCCTGAAAGCTGTTGCTGGTCTTCACCATCCCCCTGCAGCCAATTCACAGGCACAACAGGATTCACGACGCGGGCTTGCCCAGAGGAGGAACATCTCATGGCTCTCGTCCTCGGCAGAGCCGCTTTCCGAAAAGGCACACGTCCGGCTCCTTGTCCCACACGGAAGGTGGCAGGCCGGAAAGCTGTTGCTGGTCTTCACCGTCCCCCTGCAGCCTATTCACAGGCACAACAGCATTCACGATGCGGGCTTGCCCCGAGGAGGAAAATCTCATGGCTCTCGTCCTCGGCAGAGTCTGATTCCAAAAAGGCACACTTCCGGCTCCTTGTGCCGCACGGAAGATGGCAGCCCTGAAAGCTGTTGCTGGTCTTCACCATGCCCCTGCAGCCAATTCACAGGCACAACGGGATTCACGACGCGGGCTTGCCCAGAGGAGGAACATCTCATGGCTCTCGTCCTCAGCAGAGCCTGATTCCGGAAAGGCAGACGTCCGGCTCCTTGTCCCACACGGAAGGTGGCAGCCCTGAAAGCTGTTGCTGGTCTTCACCGTCCCCCTGCAGCCTATTCACAGGCACAACAGGATTCAGGACCCGGGCATGCCCAGAGGAGGAACATCTCATGGCTCTCCTCCTCGGCAGAGCCTGATTCCGGAAAGGCACTCGTCCGGCTCCTTGTCCCAAACGGAAGGTGGCAGGCCGGAAAGCTGTTGCTGGTCTTCACCGTCCCCCTGCAGCCTATTCACAGGTACAACAGGATCTGGGACCCGGGCTTGCCCAGAGGAGGAACATCTCATGGCTCTCCTCCTCGGCAGAGCCTGATTCCGAAACAGTACACGTCTGGCTCCTTGTCCCAAACGGAAGGTGGCAGGCCGGAAAGCTGTTGCTGGTCTTCACCGTCCCCCTGCAGCCTATTCACAGGTACAACAGGATCTGGGACCCGGGATTGCCCAGAGGAGGAACATCTCATGGCTCTCGTCCTCGGCAGAGCCGCTTTCCGAAAAGGCACACGTCCGGCTCCTTGTCCCACACGGAAGGTGGCAGCCCTGAAAGCTGTTGCTGGTCTTCACCGTCCCCCTGCAGCCAATTCACAGGCACAACAGGATTCACGACGCGGGCTTGCCCAGAGGAGGAACATCTCATGGCTCTCGTCCTCGGCAGAGCCTGATTCCGGAAAGGCACATGTCCGTCTCCTTGTCCCAAACGGAAAGTGGCAGCCCTGAAAGCTGTTGCTGGTCTTCACCGTCCCCCTGCAGCCTATTCACAGGCACAACAGGATTCAGGACCCGGGCATGCCCAGAGGAGGAACATCTCATGGCTCTCCTCCTCGGCAGAGCCTGATTCCGGAAAGGCACACGTCCGGCTCCTTGTCCCACACGGAAGGTGGCAGCCCTGAAAGCTGTTGCTGGTCTTTACCGTCACCCTGCAGCCTATTCACAGGCACAACAGGATTCACGACGCGGGCTTGCCCAGAGGAGGAAGATCTCATGGCTCTTGTCCTCGGCAGAGCCTGATTCCGAAAAGGCACTCGTACGGCTCCTTGTCCCACACGGAAGGTGGCAGCCCTGAAGGCTGTTGCTGGTCTTCACCGTCCCCCTGCAGCCTATTCACAGGCACAACAGGATTCAGGACCCGGGCATGCCCAGAGGAGGAACATCTCATGGCTCTCCTCCTCGGCAGAGCCTGATTCCGGAAAGGCACACGTCTGGCTCCTTGTCCCACACGGAAGGTGGCAGCCCTGAAAGCTGTTGCTGGTCTTTACCGTCACCCTGCAGCCTATTCACAGGTACAACAGGATTCACGACGCGGGCTTACCCAGAGGAGGAAGATCTCATGGCTCTCGTCCTCGGCAGAGCCTGATTCCAAAAAGGCACTCGTCCGGCTCCTTGTCCCACACGGAAGGTGGCAGCCCTGAAAGCTGTTGCTGGTCTTTACCGTCACCCTGCAGCCTATTCACAGGTACAACGGGATATGGGACCCAGGCTTGCCCCGAGGAGGAAGATCTCATGGCTCTCGTCCTCGGCAGAGCCTGATTCCGGAAAGGCACATGTCCGTCTCCTTGTCCCAAACGGAAGGTGGCAGGCCGGAAAGATGTTGCTGGTCTTCACCGTCCCCCTGCAGGCTATTCACAGGCACAACAGGATCTGCGACCCGGGCTTGCCCAGAGGAGGAACATCTCATGGCTCTCGTCCTCAGCAGAGCCTGATTCCGGAAAGGCACAGGTCCGGCTCCTCGTCCCACACGGAACGTGGCAGCCCTGAAAGCTGTTGCTGGTCTTCACCGTCCCCCTGCAGCCTATTCACAGGCACAATAGGATTCACGACGCGGGCTTGCCCAGAGGAGGAACATCTCATGGCTCTCGTCCTCGGCAGAGTTTGATTCCGAAAAGGCACACGTCCGGCTCCTTGTCCCACACGGAAGGTGGCAGCCCTGAAAGCTGTTGCTGGTCTTCACCATCCCCCTGCAGCCAATTCACAGGCACAACAGGATTCACGACGCGGGCTTGCCCAGAGGAGGAACATCTCATGGCTCTCGTCCTCGGCAGAGCCTGATTCCGGAAAGGCACACGTCCGGCTCCTTGTCCCACACGGAAGGTGGCAGCCCTGAAAGCTGTTGCTGGTCTTCACCGTCCCCCTGCAGCCTATTCACAGGCACAACAGGATCTGGGACCCGGGCTTGCCCCAAGGAGGAAGATCTCATGGCTCTCCTCCTCGGCAGAGCCTGCTTCTGGAAAGGCACACGTCCGGCTCCGTGTCCCACACGGAAGGTGGCAGGCCGGAAAGATGTTTCTGGTCTTCACCGTCCCCCTGCAGCCAATTCACAGGTACAACAGGATCTGGGACCCGGGCTTGCCCAGAGGAGGAACATCTCTTGGCTCTCGTCCTCGACAGAGCCTGATTCCGAAAAGGCACATGTCTGGCTCCTTGTCCCACACGGAAGGTGGGAGGCCGGAAAGCTGTTGCTGGTCTTCACCGTCCCCCTGCATCCTATTCACAGGTACAACAGGATCTGGGACGCGGGCTTGCCCAGAGGAGGAACATCTCATGGCTCTCCTCCTCGGCAGAGTCTGATTCCGAAAAGGCACACGTCCGGCTCCTTGTCCCACACGGAAGGTGGCAGCCCTGAAAGCTGTTGCTGGTCTTCACCGTCCCCCTGCAGCCTATTCACAGGTACAACAGGATCTGGGACCCGGGCTTTCCCAGAGGAGGAACATCACATGGCTCTCGTCCTCAGCAGAGCCTGATTGCGGAAAGGCACACGTCCGGCTCCTTGTCCCACACGGAAGGTGGCAGGCGGGAAAGATGTTGCTGGTCTTTACCGTCACCCTGCAGCCTATTCACAGGTACAACAGGATTCACGACGCGGGCTTGCCCAGAGGAGGAAGATCTCATGGCTCTCGTCCTCGGCAGAGCCTGATTCCAAAAAGGCACTCGTCCGGCTCCTTGTCCCACACGGAAGGTGGCAGCCCTGAAAGCTGTTGCTGGTCTTTACCGTCACCCTGCAGCCTATTCACAGGTACAACGGGATATGGGACCCAGGCTTGCCCCGAGGAGGAAGATCTCATGGCTCTCGTCCTCGGCAGAGCCTGATTCCGGAAAGGCACATGTCCGTCTCCTTGTCCCAAACGGAAGGTGGCAGGCCGGAAAGATGTTGCTGGTCTTCACCGTCCCCCTGCAGGCTATTCACAGGCACAACAGGATCTGGGACCCGGGCTTGCCCAGAGGAGGAACATCTCATGGCTCTCGTCCTCAGCAGAGCCTGATTCCGGAAAGGCACAGGTCCGGCTCCTCGTCCCACACGGAACGTGGCAGCCCTGAAAGCTGTTGCTGGTCTTCACCGTCCCCCTGAAGCCTATTCACAGGCACAATAGGATTCACGACGCGGGCTTGCCCAGAGGAGGAACATCTCATGGCTCTCGTCCTCAGCAGAGTCTGATTCCGAAAAGGCACACTTACGGATCCTTGTCCCACACGGAAGGTGGCAGCCCTGAAAGCTGTTGCTGGTCTTCACCATCCCCCTGCAGCCAATTCACAGGCACAACAGGATTCACGACGCGGGCTTGCCCAGAGGAGGAACATCTCATGGCTCTCGTCCTCGGCAGAGCCGCTTTCCGAAAAGGCACACGTCCGGCTCCTTGTCCCACACGGAAGGTGGCAGCCCTGAAAGCTGTTGCTGGTCTTCACCGTCCCCCTGCAGCCTATTAACAGGCACAACAGGATCTGGGACCCGGGCTTGCCCAGAGGAGGAACATCTCATGGCTCTCGTCCTCGGCAGAGCCTGATTCCGGAAAGGCACACGTCCGGCTCCTTGTCCCACACGGAAGGTGGCAGCCCTGAAAGCTGTTGCTGGTCTTCACCGTCCCCCTGCAGCCTATTCACAGGCACAACAGGATTCAGGACCCGGGCATGCCCAGAGGAGGAACATCTCATGGCTCTCGTCCTCGGCAGAGCCAGATTCCGAAAATGCACTCGTCCGGCTCCTTGTCCCACACGGAAGGTGGCAGCCCTGAAAGCTGTTGCTGGTCTTCACCGTCCCCCTGCAGCCTATTCACAGGTACAACAGGATCTGGGACCCGGGCTTGCCCCGAGGAGGAAGATATCATGGCTCTCGTCCTCGGCAGAGCCTGATTCCGGAAAGGCACACGTCCGGCTCCTTGTCCCAAACGGAAGGTGGCAGCCCTGAAAGCTGTTGCTGGTCTTCACCGTCCCCCTGCAGCCTATTCACAGGCACAACAGGATTCTGGACCCGGGCATGCCCAGAGGAGGAACATCTCATGGCTCTCGTCCTCGGCAGAGCCTGATTCCGGAAAGGCACACGTCCGGCTCCTTGTCCCACACGGAAGGTGGCAGCCCTGAAAGCTGTTGCTGGTCTTCACCGTCCCCCTGCAGGCTATTCACAGGCACAACAGGATCTGGGACCCGGGCTTGCCCAGAGGAGGAACATCTCATGGCTCTCGTCCTCAGCAGAGCCTGATTCCGGAAAGGCACAGGTCCGGCTCCTCGTCCCACACGGAACGTGGCAGCCCTGAAAGCTGTTGCTGGTCTTCACCATCCCCCTGCAGCCTATTCACAGGCACAACAGGATTCACGACGCGGGCTTCCCAGAGGAGGAACATCTCATGGCTCTCGTCCTCGGCAGAGTCTGATTCCGAAAAGGCACACTTACGGATCCTTGTCCCACACGGAAGGTGGCAGCCCTGAAAGCTGTTGCTGGTCTTCACCATCCCCCTGCAGCCAATTCACAGGCACAACAGGATTCACGACGCGGGCTTGCCCAGAGGAGGAACATCTCATGGCTCTCGTCCTCGTCAGAGCCGCTTTCCGAAAAGGCACACGTCCGGCTCCTTGTCCCACACGGAAGGTGGCAGCCCTGAAAGCTGTTGCTGGTCTTCACCATCCCCCTGCAGCCTATTCACAGGCACAACAGGATCTGGGACCCGGGCTTGCCCAGAGGAGGAACATCTCATGGCTCTCGTCCTCGGCAGAGCCTGATTCCGGAAAGGCACACGTCCGGCTCCTTGTCCCACACGGAAGGTGGCAGCCCTGAAAGCTGTTGCTGGTCTTCACCGTCCCCCTGCAGCCTATTCACAGGCACAACAGGATCTGGGACCCGGGCTTGCCCAGAGGAGGAACATCTCATGGCTCTCGTCCTCAGCAGAGCCTGATTCCGGAAAGGCACAGGTCCGGCTCCTTGTCCCACACGGAAGGTGGCAGGCCGGAAAGATGTTGCTGGTCCTCACCGTCCCCCTGCAGCCTATTCACAGGCACAACAGGATTCATGGCGCGGGCTTTCCCAGAGGAGGAAGATCTCATGACTCTCGTCCTCGGCAGAGCCTGATTCCGGAAAGGCACACGTCCGGCTCCTTGTCCCACACGGAAGGTGGCAGCCCTGAAAGCTGTTGCTGGTCTTCACCATCCCCCTGCAGCCAATTCACAGGCACAACAGGATTCACGACGCGGGCTTGCCCAGAGGAGGAACATCTCATGGCTCTCGTCCTCGGCAGAGCCGCTTTCCGAAAAGGCACACGTCCGTCTCCTTGTCCCACACGGAAGGTGGCAGCCCTGAAAGCTGTTGCTGGTCTTCACCGTCCCCCTGCAGCCTATTCACAGGCACAACAGGATCTGGGACCCGGGCTTGCCCAGAGGAGGAACATCTTATGGCTCTCGTCCTCGGCAGAGCCTGATTCCAAAAAGGCACATGTCCAGCTCCTTGTTCCACACGGAAGGTGGCAGCCCTGAAAGCTGTTGCTGGTGTTCACCGTCCCCCTGCAGCCTATTCACAGGCACAACAGGATTCAGGACCCGGGCATGCCCAGAGGAGGAACATCTCATGGCTCTCGTCCTCGGCAGAGCCTGATTCCGGAAAGGCACATGTCCGGCTCCTTGTCCCACACGGAAGGTGGCAGCCCTGAAAGCTCTTGCTGGTCTTCACCGTCCCCCTGCAGCCTATTCACGGCACAACAGGATTCACGACGCGGGCTTGCCCAGAGGAGGAACATCTCATGGCTCTCGTCCTCGGCAGAGACGCTTTCCGAAAAGGCACACGTACAGCTCCTTGTCCCACACGGAAGGTGGCAGCCCTGAAAGCTGTTGCTGGTCTTAACCGTCCCCCTGCAGTCTATTCACAGGTACAACAGGATCTGGGACCCGGGCTTGCCCCGAGGAGGAAGATCTCATGGCTCTCGTCCTCGGCAGAGCCTGATTCCGGAAAGGCACATGTCCGGCTCCTTGTCCCACAGGGAAGGTGGCAGGCCGGAAAGATTTTGCTGGTCTTCACCGTCCCCCTGCAGCCTATTCACAGGCACAACAGGATCTGGGACACGGGCTTGCCCAGAGGAGGAACATCTCATGGCTCTCGTCCTCGGCAGAGCCTGTTTCCGAAAAGGCACACATCCGGCTGCTCGTCCCACACGGAAGGTGGCAGCCCTGAAAGCTGTTGCTGGTCTTCACCGTCACCCTGCAGCCTATTCACAGGTACAACAGGATTCACGACGCGGGCTTGCCCAGAGGAGGAAGATCTCATGGCTCTCGTCCTCGGCAGAGCCTGATTCCAAAAAGGCACTCGTCCGGCTCCTTGTCCCACACGGAAGGTGGCAGCCCTGAAAGCTGTTGCTGGTCTTTACCGTCACCCTGCAGCCTATTCACAGGTACAACGGGATATGGGACCCAGGCTTGCCCCGAGGAGGAAGATCTCATGGCTCTCGTCCTCGGCAGAGCCTGATTCCGGAAAGGCACATGTCCGTCTCCTTGTCCCAAACGGAAGGTGGCAGGCCGGAAAGATGTTGCTGGTCTTCACCGTCCCCCTGCAGGCTATTCACAGGCACAACAGGATCTGGGACCCGGGCTTGCCCAGAGGAGGAACATCTCATGGCTCTCGTCCTCAGCAGAGCCTGATTCCGGAAAGGCACAGGTCCGGCTCCTCGTCCCACACGGAACGTGGCAGCCCTGAAAGCTGTTGCTGGTCTTCACCGTCCCCCTGAAGCCTATTCACAGGCACAATAGGATTCACGACGCGGGCTTGCCCAGAGGAGGAACATCTCATGGCTCTCGTCCTCAGCAGAGTCTGATTCCGAAAAGGCACACTTACGGATCCTTGTCCCACACGGAAGGTGGCAGCCCTGAAAGCTGTTGCTGGTCTTCACCATCCCCCTGCAGCCAATTCACAGGCACAACAGGATTCACGACGCGGGCTTGCCCAGAGGAGGAACATCTCATGGCTCTCGTCCTCGGCAGAGCCGCTTTCCGAAAAGGCACACGTCCGGCTCCTTGTCCCACACGGAAGGTGGCAGCCCTGAAAGCTGTTGCTGGTCTTCACCGTCCCCCTGCAGCCTATTAACAGGCACAACAGGATCTGGGACCCGGGCTTGCCCAGAGGAGGAACATCTCATGGCTCTCGTCCTCGGCAGAGCCTGATTCCGGAAAGGCACACGTCCGGCTCCTTGTCCCACACGGAAGGTGGCAGCCCTGAAAGCTGTTGCTGGTCTTCACCGTCCCCCTGCAGCCTATTCACAGGCACAACAGGATTCAGGACCCGGGCATGCCCAGAGGAGGAACATCTCATGGCTCTCGTCCTCGGCAGAGCCAGATTCCGAAAAGGCACTCGTCCGGCTCCTTGTCCCACACGGAAGGTGGCAGCCCTGAAAGCTGTTGCTGGTCTTCACCGTCCCCCTGCAGCCTATTCACAGGTACAACAGGATCTGGGACCCGGGCTTGCCCCGAGGAGGAAGATATCATGGCTCTCGTCCTCGGCAGAGCCTGATTCCGGAAAGGCACACGTCCGGCTCCTTGTCCCAAACGGAAGGTGGCAGCCCTGAAAGCTGTTGCTGGTCTTCACCGTCCCCCTGCAGCCTATTCACAGGCACAACAGGATTCAGGACCCGGGCATGCCCAGAGGAGGAACATCTCATGGCTCTCGTCCTCGGCAGAGCCTGATTCCGGAAAGGCACACGTCCGGCTCCTTGTCCCACACGGAAGGTGGCAGCCCTGAAAGCTGTTGCTGGTCTTCACCGTCCCCCTGCAGGCTATTCACAGGCACAACAGGATCTGGGACCCGGGCTTGCCCAGAGGAGGAACATCTCATGGCTCTCGTCCTCAGCAGAGCCTGATTCCGGAAAGGCACAGGTCCGGCTCCTCGTCCCACACGGAACGTGGCAGCCCTGAAAGCTGTTGCTGGTCTTCACCATCCCCCTGCAGCCTATTCACAGGCACAACAGGATTCACGACGCGGGCTTCCCAGAGGAGGAACATCTCATGGCTCTCGTCCTCGGCAGAGTCTGATTCCGAAAAGGCACACTTACGGATCCTTGTCCCACACGGAAGGTGGCAGCCCTGAAAGCTGTTGCTGGTCTTCACCATCCCCCTGCAGCCAATTCACAGGCACAACAGGATTCACGACGCGGGCTTGCCCAGAGGAGGAACATCTCATGGCTCTCGTCCTCGTCAGAGCCGCTTTCCGAAAAGGCACACGTCCGGCTCCTTGTCCCACACGGAAGGTGGCAGCCCTGAAAGCTGTTGCTGGTCTTCACCATCCCCCTGCAGCCTATTCACAGGCACAACAGGATCTGGGACCCGGGCTTGCCCAGAGGAGGAACATCTCATGGCTCTCGTCCTCGGCAGAGCCTGATTCCTGAAAGGCACACGTCCGGCTCCTTGTCCCACACGGAAGGTGGCAGCCCTGAAAGCTGTTGCTGGTCTTCACCGTCCCCCTGCAGCCTATTCACAGGCACAACAGGATCTGGGACCCGGGCTTGCCCAGAGGAGGAACATCTCATGGCTCTCGTCCTCAGCAGAGCCTGATTCCGGAAAGGCACAGGTCCGGCTCCTTGTCCCACACGGAAGGTGGCAGGCCGGAAAGATGTTGCTGGTCCTCACCGTCCCCCTGCAGCCTATTCACAGGCACAACAGGATTCATGGCGCGGGCTTTCCCAGAGGAGGAAGATCTCATGACTCTCGTCCTCGGCAGAGCCTGATTCCGGAAAGGCACACGTCCGGCTCCTTGTCCCACACGGAAGGTGGCAGCCCTGAAAGCTGTTGCTGGTCTTCACCATCCCCCTGCAGCCAATTCACAGGCACAACAGGATTCACGACGCGGGCTTGCCCAGAGGAGGAACATCTCATGGCTCTCGTCCTCGGCAGAGCCGCTTTCCGAAAAGGCACACGTCCGTCTCCTTGTCCCACACGGAAGGTGGCAGCCCTGAAAGCTGTTGCTGGTCTTCACCGTCCCCCTGCAGCCTATTCACAGGCACAACAGGATCTGGGACCCGGGCTTGCCCAGAGGAGGAACATCTTATGGCTCTCGTCCTCGGCAGAGCCTGATTCCAAAAAGGCACATGTCCAGCTCCTTGTTCCACACGGAAGGTGGCAGCCCTGAAAGCTGTTGCTGGTGTTCACCGTCCCCCTGCAGCCTATTCACAGGCACAACAGGATTCAGGACCCGGGCATGCCCAGAGGAGGAACATCTCATGGCTCTCGTCCTCGGCAGAGCCTGATTCCGGAAAGGCACATGTCCGGCTCCTTGTCCCACACGGAAGGTGGCAGCCCTGAAAGCTCTTGCTGGTCTTCACCGTCCCCCTGCAGCCTATTCACGGCACAACAGGATTCACGACGCGGGCTTGCCCAGAGGAGGAACATCTCATGGCTCTCGTCCTCGGCAGAGACGCTTTCCGAAAAGGCACACGTACAGCTCCTTGTCCCACACGGAAGGTGGCAGCCCTGAAAGCTGTTGCTGGTCTTCACCGTCCCCCTGCAGTCTATTCACAGGTACAACAGGATCTGGGACCCGGGCTTGCCCCGAGGAGGAAGATCTCATGGCTCTCGTCCTCGGCAGAGCCTGATTCCGGAAAGGCACATGTCCGGCTCCTTGTCCCACAGGGAAGGTGGCAGGCCGGAAAGATTTTGCTGGTCTTCACCGTCCCCCTGCAGCCTATTCACAGGCACAACAGGATCTGGGACACGGGCTTGCCCAGAGGAGGAACATCTCATGGCTCTCGTCCTCGGCAGAGCCTGTTTCCGAAAAGGCACACATCCGGCTGCTCGTCCCACACGGAAGGTGGCAGCCCTGAAAGCTGTTGCTGGTCTTCACCGTCCCCCTGCAGCCTATTCACAGGCACAACAGCATTCACGATGCGGGCTTGCCCAGAGGAGGAAAATCTCATGGCTCTCCTCCTCGGCAGAGCCTGATTCCGGAAAGGCACACGTCCGGCTCCTTGTCCCACACGGAAGGTGGCAGCCCTGAAAGCTGTTGCTGGTCTTCACCGTCCCCCTGCAGCCTATTCACAGGCACAACAGGATCTGGGACCCGGGTTTGCCCCGAGGAGGAACATCTCATGGCTCTCGTCCTCGGCAGAGCCTGATTCCGGAAAGGCACACGTCCGGCTCCTTGTCCCACACGGAAGGTGGCAGGCGGGAAAGATGTTGCTGGTCCTCACCGTCCCCCTGCAGGCTATTCACAGGCACAACAGGATCTGGGACCCGGGCTTGCCCAGAGGAGGAACATCTCATGGCTCTCGTCCTCGGCAGAGCCTGATTCCGAAAAGGCACAGGTCCGGCTCCTCGTCCCACACGGAAGGTGGAAGCCCTGAAAGCTGTTGCTGGTCTTCACCGTCCCCCTGCAGCCTATTCACAGGCACAACAGCATTCACAATGCTGTCTTGCCCAGAGGAGGAACATCTCATGGCTCTCGTCCTCGGCAGAGTCTGATTCCGAAAAGGCACACTTCCGGCTCCTCGTCCCACACGGAAGGTGGCAGCCCTGAAAGCTGTTGCTGGTCTTCACCATCCCCCTGCAGCCAATTCACAGGCACAACAGGATTCACGACGCGGGCTTGCCCAGAGGAGGAACATCTCATGGCTCTCGTCCTCGGCAGAGCCGCTTTCCGAAAAGGCACACGTCCGGCTCCTTGTCCCACACGGAAGGTGGCAGTCCTGAAAGCTGTTGCTGGTCTTCACCGTCCCCTGCAGCCAATTCACAGGCACAACAGGATTCATGACGCGGGCTTGCCCAGAGGAGGAACATCTCATGGCTCTCGTCCTCGGCAGAGCCTGATTCCGGAAAGGCACATGTCCGGCTCCTTTTCCCAAACGGAAGGTGGCAGGCCGGAAAGATGTTGCTGGTCTTCACCGTCCCCCTGCAGCCTATTCACAGGCACAACAGCATTCACGATGCGGGCTTGCCCAGAGGAGGAAAATCTCATGGCTCTCGTCCTCGGCAGAGTCTGATTCAGAAAAGGCACATGTCCGTCTCCTTGTCCCAAACGGAAGGTGGCAGCCCTGAAAGCTGTTGCTGGTCTTCACCGTCCCCCTGCAGCCTATTCACAGGCACAACAGGATTCAGGACCCGGGCATGCCCAGAGGAGGAACATCTCATGGCTCTCGTCCTCGGCAGAGTCTGATTCCGAAAAGGCACACTTACGGATCCTTGTCCCACACGGAAGGTGGCAGCCCTGAAAGCTGTTGCTGGTCTTCACCATCCCCCTGCAGCCAATTCACAGGCACAACAGGATTCACGACGCGGGCTTGCCCAGAGGAGGAACATCTCATGGCTCTCGTCCTCGGCAGAGCCGCTTTCCGAAAAGGCACACGTCCGGCTCCTTGTCCCACACGGAAGGTGGCAGCCCTGAAAGCTGTTGCTGGTCTTCACCATCCCCCTGCAGCCTATTCACAGGCACAACAGGATCTGGGACCCGGGCTTGCCCAGAGGAGGAACATCTCATGGCTCTCGTCCTCGGCAGAGCCTGATTCCGGAAAGGCACACGTCCGGCTCCTTGTCCCACACGGAAGGTGGCAGCCCTGAAAGCTGTTGCTGGTCTTCACCGTCCCCCTGCAGCCTATTCACAGGCACAACAGGATCTGGGACCCGGGCTTCCCCAGAGGAGGAACATCTCATGGCTCTCGTCCTCAGCAGAGCCTGATTCCGGAAAGGCACAGGTCCGGCTCCTTGTCCCACACGGAAGGTGGCAGGCCGGAAAGATGTTGCTGGTCCTCACCGTCCCCCTGCAGCCTATTCACAGGCACAACAGGATTCATGGCGCGGGCTTTCCCAGAGGAGGAAGATCTCATGACTCTCGTCCTCGGCAGAGCCTGATTCCGGAAAGGCACACGTCCGGCTCCTTGTCCCACACGGAAGGTGGCAGCCCTGAAAGCTGTTGCTGGTCTTCACCTTCCCCCTGCAGCCAATTCACAGGCACAACAGGATTCACGACGCGGGCTTGCCCAGAGGAGGAACATCTCATGGCTCTCGTCCTCGGCAGAGCCGCTTTCCGAAAAGGCACACGTCCGTCTCCTTGTCCCACACGGAAGGTGGCAGCCCTGAAAGCTGTTGCTGGTCTTCACCGTCCCCCTGCAGCCTATTCACAGGCACAACAGGATCTGGGACCCGGGCTTGCCCAGAGGAGGAACATCTTATGGCTCTCGTCCTCGGCAGAGCCTGATTCCAAAAAGGCACATGTCCAGCTCCTTGTTCCACACGGAAGGTGGCAGCCCTGAAAGCTGTTGCTGGTGTTCACCGTCCCCCTGCAGCCTATTCACAGGCACAACAGGATTCAGGACCCGGGCATGCCCAGAGGAGGAACATCTCATGGCTCTCGTCCTCGGCAGAGCCTGATTCCGGAAAGGCACATGTCCGGCTCCTTGTCCCACACGGAAGGTGGCAGCCCTGAAAGCTGTTGCTGGTCTTCACCGTCCCCCTGCAGCCTATTCACGGCACAACAGGATTCACGACGCGGGCTTGCCCAGAGGAGGAACATCTCATGGCTCTCGTCCTCGGCAGAGACGCTTTCCGAAAAGGCACACGTACAGCTCCTTGTCCCACACGGAAGGTGGCAGCCCTGAAAGCTGTTGCTGGTCTTCACCGTCCCCCTGCAGTCTATTCACAGGTACAACAGGATCTGGGACCCGGGCTTGCCCCGAGGAGGAAGATCTCATGGCTCTCGTCCTCGGCAGAGCCTGATTCCGGAAAGGCACATGTCCGGCTCCTTGTCCCACAGGGAAGGTGGCAGGCCGGAAAGATTTTGCTGGTCTTCACCGTCCCCCTGCAGCCTATTCACAGGCACAACAGGATCTGGGACACGGGCTTGCCCAGAGGAGGAACATCTCATGGCTCTCGTCCTCGGCAGAGCCTGTTTCCGAAAAGGCACACATCCGGCTGCTCGTCCCACACGGAAGGTGGCAGCCCTGAAAGCTGTTGCTGGTCTTCACCGTCCCCCTGCAGCCTATTCACAGGCACAACAGCATTCACGATGCGGGCTTGCCCAGAGGAGGAAAATCTCATGGCTCTCCTCCTCGGCAGAGCCTGATTCCGGAAAGGCACACGTCCGGCTCCTTGTCCCACACGGAAGGTGGCAGCCCTGAAAGCTGTTCCTGGTCTTCACCGTCCCCCTGCAGCCTATTCACAGGCACAACAGGATTCACGACGCGGGCTTGACCAGAGGAGGAACATCTCATGGCTCTCATCCTCGGCAGAGCCTGATTCCGAAAAGGCACACGTCCGGCTCCTTGTCCCACACGGAAGGTGGCAGCCCTGAAAGCTGTTGCTGGTCTTCACCGTCCCCCTGCAGCCTATTCACAGGCACAACAGGATCTGGGACCCGGGTTTGCCCCGAGGAGGAACATCTCATGGCTCTCGTCCTCGGCAGAGCCTGATTCCGGAAAGGCACACGTCCGGCTCCTTGTCCCACACGGAAGGTGGCAGGCGGGAAAGATGTTGCTGGTCCTCACCGTCCCCCTGCAGGCTATTCACAGGCACAACAGGATCTGGGACCCGGGCTTGCCCAGAGGAGGAACATCTCATGGCTCTCGTCCTCGACAGAGCCTGATTCCGAAAAGGCACAGGTCCGGCTCCTCGTCCCACACGGAAGGTGGAAGCCCTGAAAGCTGTTGCTGGTCTTCACCGTCCCCCTGCAGCCTATTCACAGGCACAACAGCATTCACAATGCTGTCTTGCCCAGAGGAGGAACATCTCATGGCTCTCGTCCTCGGCAGAGTCTGATTCCGAAAAGGCACACTTCCGGCTCCTCGTCCCACACGGAAGGTGGCAGCCCTGAAAGCTGTTGCTGGTCTTCACCATCCCCCTGCAGCCAATTCACAGGCACAACAGGATTCACGACGCGGGCTTGCCCCGAGGAGGAACATCTCATGGCTCTCGTCCTCGGCAGAGCCGCTTTCCGAAAAGGCACACGTCCGGCTCCTTGTCCCACACGGAAGGTGGCAGTCCTGAAAGCTGTTGCTGGTCTTCACCGTCCCCTGCAGCCAATTCACAGGCACAACAGGATTCATGACGCGGGCTTGCCCAGAGGAGGAACATCTCATGGCTCTCGTCCTCGGCAGAGCCTGATTCCGGAAAGGCACATGTCCGGCTCCTTTTCCCAAACGGAAGGTGGCAGGCCGGAAAGATGTTGCTGGTCTTCACCGTCCCCCTGCAGCCTATTCACAGGCACAACAGCATTCACGATGCGGGCTTGCCCAGAGGAGGAAAATCTCATGGCTCTCGTCCTCGGCAGAGTCTGATTCAGAAAAGGCACACTTCCGGCTCCTTGTCCCACACGGAAGGTGGCAGCCCTGAAAGCTGTTGCTGGTCTTCACCATCCCCCTGCAGCCTATTCACAGGTACAACAGGATCTGGGACCCGGGCTTGCCCCGAGGAGTAAGATCTCATGGCTCTCGTCCTCGGCAGAGTCTGATTCCGAAAAGGCACACTTCCGGCTCCTCGTCCCACACGGAAGGTGGCAGCCCTGAAAGCTGTTGCTGGTCTTCACCGTCCCCCTGCAGCCTATTCACAGGCACAACAGGATTCAGGACCCGGGCATGCCCAGAGGAGGAACATCTCATGGCTCTCCTCCTCGGCAGAGCCTGATTCCGGAAAGGCACTCGTCCGGCTCCTTGTCCCAAACGGAAGGTGGCAGGCCGGAAAGCTGTTGCTGGTCTTCACCGTCCCCCTGCAGCCTATTCACAGGTACAACAGGATCTGGGACCCGGGCTTGCCCAGAGGAGGAACATCTCATGGCTCTCCTCCTCGGCAGAGCCTGATTCCGAAACAGTACACGTCTGGCTCCTTGTCCCAAACGGAAGGTGGCAGGCCGGAAAGCTGTTGCTGGTCTTCACCGTCCCCCTGCAGCCTATTCACAGGTACAACAGGATCTGGGACCCGGGCTTGCCCAGAGGAGGAACATCTCATGGCTCTCCTCCTCGGCAGAGACTGATTCCGAAAAGGCACACGTCTGGCTCCTTGTCCCACACGGAAGGTGGCAGCCCTGAAAGCTGTTGCTGGTCTTCACCGTCCCCCTGCAGCCCATTCACAGGCACAACAGGATCTGGGACCCGGGCTTGCCCAGAGGAGGAACATCACATGGCTCTCGTCCTCGGCAGAGCCTGATTCCGGAAAGGCACATGTCCGGCTCCTTGTCCCACACGGAAGTTGGCAGGCCGGAAAGATGTTGCTGGTCCTCACCGTACCCCTGCAGCCTATTCACAGGCACAACAGGATCTGGGACCCGAGCTTGCCCAGAGGAGGAACATCTCATGGCTCTCGTCCTTGGCAGAGCCTGATTCCGAAAAGGCACACGTCCGGCTCCTTGTCCCACACGGAAGGTGGCAGCCCTGAAAGCTGTTGCTGGTCTTCACTGTCCCCCTGCAGCCTATTCAATGGCACAACAGGATCTGGGGCCATGGCCTGCCCAGAGGAGGAACATCTCATGGCTCTCGTCCTCGGCAGACCCTGATTCCGAAAAGGCACACGTCCGGCTCCTTGTCCCACACGGAAGGTGGCAGTCCTGAAAGCTGTTGCTGGTCTTCACCGTCCCCCTGCAGCCAATTCACAGGCACAACAGGATTCATGACGCGGGCTTGCCCAGAGGAGGAACATCTCATGGCTCTCGTCCTCGGCAGAGCCTGATTCCGGAAAGGCACATGTCCGGCTCCTTGTCCCAAACGGAAGGTGGCAGGCCGGAAAGATGTTGCTGGTCTTCACCGTCCCCCTGCAGCCTATTCACAGGCACAACAGCATTCACGATGCGGGCTTGCCCAGAGGAGGAAAATCTCATGGCTCTCGTCCTCGGCAGAGTCTGATTCAGAAAAGGCACACTTCCGGCTCCTTGTCCCACACGGAAGGTGGCAGCCCTGAAAGCTGTTGCTGGTCTTCACCATCCCCCTGCAGCCTATTCACAGGTACAACAGGATCTGGGACCCGGGCTTGCCCCGAGGAGTAAGATCTCATGGCTCTCGTCCTCGGCAGAGCCTGATTCCGGAAAGGCACATGTCCAGCTCCTTCTCCCAAACGGAAGGTGGCAGGCCGGAAAGATGTTGCTGGTCTTCACCGTCCCCCTGCAGCCAATTCACAGGCACAACAGGATTCATGACGCGGGCTTGCCCAGAGGAGGAACATCTCATGGCTCTCGTCCTCAGCAGAGCCTGTTTCCGAAAAGGCACACGTCCGGCTCCTCGTCCCACACGGAACGTGGCAGCCCTGAAAGCTGTTGCTGGTCTTCACCGTCCCCCTGCAGCCTATTCACAGGCACAACAGCATTCACGATGCGGGCTTGCCCAGAGGAGGAAAATCTCATGGCTCTCGTCCTCGGCAGATTCTGATTCAGAAAAGGCACACGTTCGGCTCCTTGTCCCACACGGAAGGTGGCAGCCCTGAAAGCTGTTGCTGGTCTTCACCGTCCCCCTGCAGCCTATTCACATGTACAACAGGATCTGGGACCCGGGCTTGCCCATTGGAGGAACATCTCATGGCTCTCCTCCTCGGCAGAGCCTGATTCTGGAAAGGCACACGTCCGGCTCCGTGTCCCACACGGAAGGTGGCAGGCCGGAAAGATGTTGCTGGACTTCACCGTCCCCCTGCAGCCTATTCACAGGCACAACAGGATCTGGGACCCGGGCTTGCCCAGAGGAGGAACATCTCTTGGCTCTCGTCCTCGGCAGAGCCTGATTCCGAAAAGGCACATGTCTGGCTCCTTGTCCCACACGGAAGGTGGGAGGCCGGAAAGCTGTTGCTGGTCTTCACCGTCCCCCTGCATCCTATTCACAGGTACAACAGGATCTGGGACGCGGGCTTGCCCAGAGGAGGAACATCTCATGGCTCTCGTCCTCGGCAGAGTCTGATTCCGAAAAGGCACACGTCCGGCTCCTTGTCCCACAAGGAAGGTGGCAGCCCTGAAAGCTGTTGCTGGTCTTCACCGTCCCCCTGCAGCCTATTGACAGGCACAACAGGATCTGGGACCCGGGCTTGCCCAGAGGAGGAACATCACATGGCTCTCGTCCTCAGCAGAGCCTGATTGCGGAAAGGCACACGACCGGCTCCTTGTCCCACACGGAAGGTGGCAGCCCTGAAAGCTGTTGCTGGTCTTCACCGTCCCCCTGCAGCCTATTCACAGGCACAACAGCATTCACGACGCGGGCTTGCCCATAGGAGGAAAATCTCATGGCTCTCGTCCTCGGCAGAGTCTGATTCCGAAAAGGCAAACTTCCGGCTCCTTGTCCCATACGGAAGGTGGCAGCCCTGAAAGCTGTTGCTGGTCTTCATCGTCCCCCTGCAGCCAATTCACAGGCACAACAGGATTCACGACGCGGGCTTGCCCCGAGGAGGAAGATCTCATGGCTCTCGTCCTCGGCAGAGCCTGATTCGGTCAAGGCACACGTCCGGCTCCTTGTCCCACACGGAAGGTGGCAGCCCTGAAAGCTGTTGCTGGTCTTCACCGTCCCCCTGCAGCCTATTCACAGGCACAACAGGATTCAGGACCCGGGCATGCCCAGAGGAGGAACATCTCATGGCTCTCCTCCTCGGCAGAGCCTGATTCCGGAAAGGCACTCGTCCGGCTCCTTGTCCCAAACGGAAGGTGGCAGGCCGGAAAGCTGTTGCTGGTCTTCACCGTCCCCCTGCAGCCTATTCACAGGTACAACAGGATCTGGGACCCGGGCTTGCCCAGAGGAGGAACATCTCATGGCTCTCCTCCTCGGCAGAGCCTGATTCCGGAAAGGCACACGTCTGGCTCCTTGTCCCAAACGGAAGGTGGCAGGCCGGAAAGCTGTTGCTGGTCTTCACCGTCCCCCTGCAGCCTATTCACAGGTACAACAGGATCTGGGAACCGGGCTTGCCCAGAGGAGGAACATCTCATGGCTCTCCTCCTCGGCAGAGACTGATTCCGAAAAGGCACACGTCTGGCTCCCTGTCCCACACAGAAGGTGGCAGCCCTGAAAGCTGTTGCTGGTCTTCACCGTCCCCCTGCAGCCCATTCACAGGCACAACAGGATCTGGGACCCGGGCTTGCCCAGAGGAGGAACATCACATGGCTCTCGTCCTCGGCAGAGCCTGATTCCGGAAAGGCACATGTCCGGCTCCTTGTCCCACACGGAAGTTGGCAGGCCGGAAAGATGTTGCTGGTCCTCACCGTACCCCTGCAGCCTATTCACAGGCACAACAGGATCTGGGACCCGAGCTTGCCCAGAGGAGGAACATCTCATGGCTCTCGTCCTTGGCAGAGCCTGATTCCGAAAAGGCACACGTCCGGCTCCTTGTCCCACACGGAAGGTGGCAGCCCTGAAAGCTGTTGCTGGTCTTCACTGTCCCCCTGCAGCATATTCAATGGCACAACAGGATCTGGGGCCATGGCCTGCCCAGAGGAGGAACATCTCATGGCTCTCGTCCTCGGCAGACCCTGATTCCGAAAAGGCACACGTCCGGCTCCTTGTCCCACACGGAAGGTGGCAGCCCTGAAAGCTGTTGCTGGTCTTCACCATCCCCCTGCAGCCTATTCACAGGTACAACAGGATCTGGGACCCGGGCTTGCCCCGAGGAGTAAGATCTCATGGCTCTCGTCCTCGGCAGAGCCTGATTCCGGAAAGGCACATGTCCAGCTCCTTGTCCCAAACGGAAGGTGGCAGGCCGGAAAGATGTTGCTGGTCTTCACCGTCCCCCTGCAGCCAATTCACAGGCACAACAGGATTCATGACGCGGGCTTGCCCAGAGGAGGAACATCTCATGGCTCTCGTCCTCAGCAGAGCCTGTTTCCGAAAAGGCACACGTCCGGCTCCTCGTCCCACACGGAACGTGGCAGCACTGAAAGCTGTTGCTGGTCTTCACCGTCCCCCTGCAGCCTATTCACAGGCACAACAGCATTCACGATGCGGGCTTGCCCAGAGGAGGAAAATCTCATGGCTCTCGTCCTCGGCAGATTCTGATTCAGAAAAGGCACACGTTCGGCTCCTTGTCCCACACGGAAGGTGGCAGCCCTGAAAGCTGTTGCTGGTCTTCACCGTCCCCCTGCAGCCTATTCACATGTACAACAGGATCTGGGACCCGGGCTTGCCCATTGGAGGAACATCTCATGGCTCTCCTCCTCGGCAGAGCCTGATTCTGGAAAGGCACACGTCCGGCTCCGTGTCCCACACGGAAGGTGGCAGGCCGGAAAGATGTTGCTGGACTTCACCGTCCCCCTGCAGCCTATTCACAGGCACAACAGGATCTGGGACCCGGGCTTGCCCAGAGGAGGAACATCTCTTGGCTCTCATCCTCGGCAGAGCCTGATTCCGAAAAGGCACATGTCTGGCTCCTTGTCCCACACGGAAGGTGGGAGGCCGGAAAGCTGTTGCTGGTCTTCACCATCCCCCTGCATCCTATTCACAGGTACAACAGGATCTGGGACGCGGGCTTGCCCAGAGGAGGAACATCTCATGGCTCTCGTCCTCGGCAGAGCCTGATTGCGGAAAGGCACACGACCGGCTCCTTGTCCCATACGGAAGGTGGCAGCCCTGAAAGCTGTTGCTGGTCTTCACCGTCCCCCTGCAGCCTATTCACAGGCACAACATCATTCACGACGCGGGCTTGCCCAGAGGAGGAACATCACATGGCTCTCGTCCTCGGCAGAGCCTGATTCCGGAAAGGCACATGTCCGGCTCCTTGTCCCACACGGAAGGTGGCAGGCCGGAAAGATGTTGCTGGTCTTCACCGTCCCCCTGCAGCCTATTCACAGGCACAAAAGGATCTGGGACCCGGGCTTGCCCAGAGAAGGAACATCTCATGGCTCTCGTCCTTGGTAGAGCCTGATTCCGAAAAGGCACACGTCCGGCTCCTTGTCCCACACGGAAGGTGGCAGCCCTGAAAGCTGTTGCTGGTCTTCACCGTCCCCCTGCAGCCTATTCAAAGGCACAACAGGATTCAGGACCCGGGCAAGCCCATAAGAGGAAGATCTCATGGCTCTCTTCCTCGGCAGATCCTGATTTCGAAACGGTACACGTCCGGCTCCTTGTCCCACACGGAAGGTGGCAGGCCGGAAAGCTGTTGCTGGTCTTCACCGTCCCCCTGCAGCCTATTCACAGGTACAACAGGATCTGGGACCCGGGCTTGCCCAGAGGAGGAACATCTTATGGCTCTCTTCCTCGGCATAGCCTGATTCCGAAAAGGCACACGTCCGGCTCCTTGTCCCACACGGAAGGAGGCAGCCCTGAAAGCTGTTGCTGGTCTTCACCGTCCCCCTGCAGCCAATTCACAGGCACTACAGGATTCAGGACACGGGCTTGCCCAGTGGAGGAACATCTCATGGCTCTCCTCCTCGGCAGAACCCGATTCCGGAAAGGCACACGTCCGGCTCCTTGTCCCACACGGAAGGTGGCAGCCCTGAAAGCTGTTGCTGGTCTTCACCGTCCCCCTGCAGCCTATTCACAGGCACAACACGATTCAGGACCCGGGCATGCCCAGAGGAGGAACATCTCATGGCTCTCGTCCTCGGCAGAGCCTGATTCCGGAAAGGCACACGTCTGGCTCCTTGTCCCAAACGGAAGGTGGCAGGCCGGAAAGCTGTTGCTGGTCTTCACCGTCCCCCTGCAGCCTATTCAAAGGCACAACAGGATCTGGGACCCGGGCTTGCCCAGAGGAGGAACATCTCATGGCTCTCCTCCTCGGCAGAGACTGATTCCGAAAAGGCACACGTCTGGCTCCTTGTCCCACACGAAAGGTGGCAGCCCTGAAAGCTGTTGCTGGTCTCACCGTCCCCCTGCAGCCTATTCACAGGCACAACAGGATCTGGGACCCGGGCTTGCCCAGAGGAGGAACATCACATGGCTCTCGTCCTCGGCAGAGCCTGATTCCGGAAAGGCACATGTCCGGCTCCTTGTCCCACACGGAAGGTGGCAGCCCTGAAAGATGTTGCTGGTCCTCACCGTCCCCCTGCAGCCTATTCACAGGCACAACAGGATCTGGGACCCGGGCTTGCCCAGAGGAGGAACATCTCATGGCTCTCGTCCTCGGCAGAGCCTGATTCCGAAAAGGCACACGTCCGGCTCCTTGTCCCACACGGAAGGTGGCAGCCCGGAAAGCTGTTGCTGGTCTTCACTGTCCCCCTGCAGCCTATTCACAGGCACAACAGGATCTGGGGCCCGGGCCTGCCCAGAGGAGGAACATCTCATGGCTCTCGTCCTCGGCAGAGCCTGATTCCGAAAAGGCACACGTCCGGCACCTTGTCCCACACGGAAGGAGGCAGCCCTGAAAGCTGTTGCTGGTCTTCACTGTCCCCCTGCAGCCTATTCACAGGTACAGCAGGATCTGGGACCCGGGCTTGCCCAGAGGAGGAACATGTCATGGCTCTCGTCCTCGGCAGAGCCTGATTCCGAAAAGGCACACGTCCGGCTCCTTGTCCCACACGGAAGGAGGCAGCACTGAAAGCTGTTGCTGGTCTTCACCATCCCCCTGCAGCCTATTCACAGGTACAACAGGATCTGGGACCCGGGCTTGCCCAGAGGAGGAACATCTCATGGCTCTCGTCCTCGGCAGAGCCTGATTCCGAAAAGGCACACGTCCGGCTCCTTGTCCCACACGGAAGGTGGCAGCCCTGAAAGCTGTTGCTGGTCTTCACCGTGCCCCTGCAGCCTATTCACAGGCACAACAGGATTCAGGACCCGGGCATGCCCAGAGGAGGAACATCTCATGGCTCTCGTCCTCGGCAGAGCCTGATTCCGGAAAGGCACACGTCTGGCTCCTTGTCCCAAACGGAAGGTGGCAGCCCTGAAAGATGTTGCTGGTCCTCACCGTCCCCCTGCAGCCTATTCACAGGTACAACAGGATCTGGGACCCGGGCTTGCCCAGAGGAGGAACATCTCATGGCTCTCCTCCTCGGCAGAGACTGATTCCGAAAAGGCACACGTCTGGCTCCTTGTCCCACACGGAAGGTGGCAGCCCTGAAAGCTGTTGCTGGTCTTCACCGTCCCCCTGCAGCCTATTCACAAGCACAACAGGATCTGGGGCCCGGGCCTGCCCAGAGGAGGAACATCTCATGGCTCTCGTCCTCGGAAGAGCCTGTTTCCGAAAAGGCACACGTCCGGCACCTTGTCCCACACGGAAGGAGGCAGCCCTGAAAGCTGTTGCTGGTCTTCACCATCCCCCTGCAGCCTATTCACAGGTACAACAGGATCTGGGACCCGGGCTTGCCCCGAGGAGGAAGATATCATGGCTCTCGTCCTCGGCAGAGCCTGATTCCGGAAAGGCACACGTCCGGCTCCTTGTCCCACACGGAAGGTGGCAGCCCTGAAAGCTGTTGCTGGTCTTCACCGTCCCCCTGCAGCCTATTCACAGGCACAACATCATTCACGACGCGGGCTTGCCCAGAGGAGGAACATCACATGGCTCTCGTCCTCGGCAGAGCCTGATTCCGGAAAGGCACATGTCCGGCTCCTTGTCCCACACGGAAGGTGGCAGGCCGGAAAGATGTTGCTGGTCTTCACCGTCCCCCTGCAGCCTATTCACAGGCACAAAAGGATCTGGGACCCGGGCTTGCCCAGAGAAGGAACATCTCATGGCTCTCGTCCTTGGTAGAGCCTGATTCCGAAAAGGCACACGTCCGGCTCCTTGTCCCACACGGAAGGTGGCAGCCCTGAAAGCTGTTGCTGGTCTTCACCGTCCCCCTGCAGCCTATTCAAAGGCACAACAGGATTCAGGACCCGGGCAAGCCCATAAGAGGAAGATCTCATGGCTCTCTTCCTCGGCAGATCCTGATTCCGAAACGGTACACGTCCGGCTCCTTGTCCCACACGGAAGGTGGCAGGCCGGAAAGCTGTTGCTGGTCTTCACCGTCCCCCTGCAGCCTATTCACAGGTACAACAGGATCTGGGACCCGGGCTTGCCCAGAGGAGGAACATCTTATGGCTCTCTTCCTCGGCATAGCCTGATTCCGAAAAGGCACACGTCCGGCTCCTTGTCCCACACGGAAGGAGGCAGCCCTGAAAGCTGTTGCTGGTCTTCACCGTCCCCCTGCAGCCAATTCACAGGCACTACAGGATTCAGGACACGGGCTTGCCCAGTGGAGGAACATCTCATGGCTCTCCTCCTCGGCAGAACCCGATTCCGGAAAGGCACACGTCCGGCTCCTTGTCCCACACGGAAGGTGGCAGCCCTGAAAGCTGTTGCTGGTCTTCACCGTCCCCCTGCAGCCTATTCACAGGCACAACACGATTCAGGACCCGGGCATGCCCAGAGGAGGAACATCTCATGGCTCTCGTCCTCGGCAGAGCCTGATTCCGGAAAGGCACACGTCTGGCTCCTTGTCCCAAACGGAAGGTGGCAGGCCGGAAAGCTGTTGCTGGTCTTCACCGTCCCCCTGCAGCCTATTCAAAGGCACAACAGGATCTGGGACCCGGGCTTGCCCAGAGGAGGAACATCTCATGGCTCTCCTCCTTGGCAGAGACTGATTCCGAAAAGGCACACGTCTGGCTCCTTGTCCCACACGGAAGGTGGCAGCCCTGAAAGCTGTTGCTGGTCTCACCGTCCCCCTGCAGCCTATTCACAGGCACAACAGGATCTGGGACCCGGGCTTGCCCAGAGGAGGAACATCACATGGCTCTCGTCCTCGGCAGAGCCTGATTCCGGAAAGGCACATGTCCGGCTCCTTGTCCCACACGGAAGGTGGCAGCCCTGAAAGATGTTGCTGGTCCTCACCGTCCCCCTGCAGCCTATTCACAGGCACAACAGGATCTGGGACCCGGGCTTGCCCAGAGGAGGAACATCTCATGGCTCTCGTCCTCGGCAGAGCCTGATTCCGAAAAGGCACACGTCCGGCTCCTTGTCCCACACGGAAGGTGGCAGCCCTGAAAGCTGTTGCTGGTCTTCACTGTCCCCCTGCAGCCTATTCACAGGCACAACAGGATCTGGGGCCCGGGCCTGCCCAGAGGAGGAACATCTCATGGCTCTCGTCCTCGGCAGACCCTGATTCCGAAAAGGCACACGTCCGGCACCTTGTCCCACACGGAAGGAGGCAGCCCTGAAAGCTGTTGCTGGTCTTCACTGTCCCCCTGCAGCCTATTCACAGGTACAGCAGGATCTGGGACCCGGGCTTGCCCAGAGGAGGAACATGTCATGGCTCTCGTCCTCGGCAGAGCCTGATTCCGAAAAGGCACACGTCCGGCTCCTTGTCCCACACGGAAGGAGGCAGCACTGAAAGCTGTTGCTGGTCTTCACCATCCCCCTGCAGCCTATTCACAGGTACAACAGGATCTGGGACCCGGGCTTGCCCAGAGGAGGAACATCTCATGGCTCTCGTCCTCGGCAGAGCCTGATTCCGAAAAGGCACACGTCCGGCTCCTTGTCCCACACGGAAGGTGGCAGCCCTGAAAGCTGTTGCTGGTCTTCACCGTGCCCCTGCAGCCTATTCCCAGGCACAACAGGATTCAGGACCCGGGCATGCCCAGAGGAGGAACATCTCATGGCTCTCGTCCTCGGCAGAGCCTGATTCCGGAAAGGCACACGTCTGGCTCCTTGTCCCAAACGGAAGGTGGCAGCCCTGAAAGATGTTGCTGGTCCTCACCGTCCCCCTGCAGCCTATTCACAGGTACAACAGGATCTGGGATCCGGGCTTGCCCAGAGGAGGAACATCTCATGTCTCTCCTCCTCGGCAGAGACTGATTCCGAAAAGGCACACGTCTGGCTCCTTGTCCCACACGGAAGGTGGCAGCCCTGAAAGCTGTTGCTGGTCTTCACCGTCCCCCTGCAGCCTATTCACAAGCACAACAGGATCTGGGGCCCGGGCCTGCCCAGAGGAGGAACATCTCATGGCTCTCGTCCTCGGAAGAGCCTGTTTCCGAAAAGGCACACGTCCGGCACCTTGTCCCACACGGAAGGAGGCAGCCCTGAAAGCTGTTGCTGGTCTTCACCATCCCCCTGCAGCCTATTCACAGGTACAACAGGATCTGGGACCCGGGCTTGCCCAGAGGAGGAACATCTCATGGCTCTCGTCCTCGGCAGAGCCTGATTCCGAAAAGGCACATGTCCGGCTCCTTGTCGCACACGGAAGGAGGCAGCCCTGAAAGCTGTTGCTGGTCTTCACCATCCCCCTGCAGCCTATTCACAGGTACAACAGGATCTGGGACCCGGGCTTGCCCAGAGGAGGAACATCTCATGGCTCTCGTCCTCGGCAGAGCCTGATTCCGAAAAGGCACACGTCCGGCTCCTTGTCCCACACGGAAGGTGGCAGCCCTGAAAGCTGTTGCTGGTCTTCACCGTCCCCCTGCAGCCAATTCACAGGCACTACAGGATTCAGGACACGGGCTTGCCCAGTGGAGGAACATCTCATGGCTCTCCTCCTCGGCAGAGCCTGATTCCGGAAAGGCACACGTCCGGCTCCTTGTCCCACACGGAAGGTGGCAGCCCTGAAAGCTGTTGCTGGTCTTCACCGTCCCCCTGCAGCCTATTCACAGGCACAACAGGATTCAGGACCCGGGCATGCCCAGAGGAGGAACATCTCATGGCTCTCGTCCTCGGCAGAGCCTGATTCCGGAAAGGCACACGTCTGGCTCCTTGTCCCAAACGGAAGGTGGCAGGCCGGAAAGCTGTTGCTGGTCTTCACCGTCCCCCTGCAGCCTATTCACAGGTACAACAGGATCTGGGACCCGGGCTTGCCCAGAGGAGGAACATCTCATGGCTCTCCTCCTCGGCAGAGACTGATTCCGAAAAGGCACACGTCTGGCTCCTTGTCCCACACGGAAGGTGGCAGCCCTGAAAGATGTTGCTGGTCTTCACCGTCCCCCTGCAGCCTATTCACAGGCACAACAGGATCTGGGACCCGGGCTTGCCCAGAGGAGGAACATCTCAGGGCTCTCCTCCTCGGCAGACCCTGATTCCGGAAAGGCACATGTCCGGCTCCTTGTCCCACACGGAAGGTGGCAGGCCGGAAAGATGTTGCTGGTCCTCACCGTGCCCCTGCAGCCTATTCACAGGCACAACAGCATCTGGGACCCGGGCTTGCCCAGAGGAGGAACATCTCATGGCTCTCGTCCTCGGCAGAGTCTGATTCCGAAAAGGCAAACTTCCGGCTCCTTGTCCCATACGGAAGGTGGCAGCCCTGAAAGCTGTTGCTGGTCTTCATCGTCCCCCTGCAGCCAATTCACAGGCACAACAGGATTCACGACGCGGGCTTGCCCCGAGGAGGAAGATCTCATGGCTCTCGTCCTCGGCAGAGCCTGATTCCGAAAAGGCACACGTCCGGCTCCTTGTCCCACACGGAAGGTGGCAGCCCTGAAAGCTGTTGCTGGTCTTCACCGTCCCCCTGCAGCCAATTCACAGGCACAACAGGATTCACGACACGGGCTTGCCCATTGGAGGAACATCTCATGGCTCTCCTCCTCGGCAGAGCCTGATTCCGGAAAGGCACACTTCCGGCTCCTTGTCCCACACGGAACGTGGGAGCCCTGAAAGCTGTTGCTGGTCTTCACCGTCCCCCTGCAGCCAATTCACAGGCACAACAGGATTCATGACGCGGGCTTGCCCAGAGGAGGAACATCTTATGGCTCTCTTCCTCGGCATAGACTGATTCCGAAAAGGCACACGTCCGGCTCCTTGTCCCACACGGAAGGTGGCAGCCCTGAAAGCTGTTGCTGGTCTTCACCGTCCCCCTGCAGCCAATTCACAGGCACAACAGGATTCATGACGCGGGCTTGCCCAGAGGAGGAACATCTTATGGCTCTCTTCCTCGGCATAGCCTGATTCCGAAAAGGCACACGTCCGGCCCCTTGTCCCACACGGAAGGTGGCAGCCCTGAAAGCTGTTGCTGGTCTTCACCGTCCCCCTGCAGCCTATTCACAGGCACAACAGGATTCAGGACCCGGGCATGCCCAGAGGAGGAACATCTCATGGCTCTCGTCCTCGGCAGGGCCTGTTTCTGAAAAGGCACATTTCCGGCTCCTTGTCCCACACGGATGGTGGCAGCCCTGAAAGCTGTTGCTGGTCTTCACCGTCCCCCTGCAGCCTATTCACAGGTACAACAGGATCTGGGACCCGGGCTTGCCCCGAGGAGGAAGATCTCATGGCTCTCCTCCTCGGCAGAGCCTGCTTCTGGAAAGGCACACGTCCGGCTCCGTGTCCCACACGGAAGGTGGCAGGCCGGAAAGATGTTTCTGGTCTTCACCGTCCCCCTGTGGCCTATTCACAGGTACAACAGGATCTGGGACCCGGGCTTGCCCAGAGGAGGAACATCTCTTGGCTCTCGTTCTCGGCAGAGCCAGATTCCGAAAAGGCACATGTCTGGCTCCTTGTCCCACACGGAAGGTGGGAGGCCGGAAAGCTGTTGCTGGTCTTCACCGTCCCCCTGCATCCTATTCACAGGTACAACAGGATCTGGGACGCGGGCTTGCCCAGAGGAGGAACATCTCATGGCTCTCCTCCTCGGCAGAGCCTGATTCCGAAAAGGCACACGTCCGGCTCCTTGTCCCACACGGAAGGTGGCAGCCCTGAAAGCTGTTGCTGGTCTTCACCGTCCCCCTGCAGCCTATTGACAGGCACAACAGCATTCAGGACCCGGGCATGCCCAGAGGAGGAACATCTCATGGCTCTCGTCCTCGGCAGAGCCTGATTCCGGAAAGGCACACGTCCGGCTCCTTGTCCCACACGGAAGGTGGCAGCCCTGAAAGCTGTTGCTGGCCTTCACCGTCCCCCTGCAGCCTATTCACAGGCACAACAGGATTCAGGACCCGGGCATGCCCAGAGGAGGAACATCTCATGGCTCTCGTCCTCGGCAGGGCCTGTTTCTGAAAGGCACACGTCCGGCTCCTTGTCCCACACGGAAGGTGGCAGGCCGGAAAGATGTTTCTGGTCTTCACCGTCCCCCTGTGGCCTATTCACAGGTACAACAGGATCTGGGACGCGGGCTTGCCCAGAGGAGGAACATCTCATGGCTCTCCTCCTCGGCAGAGTCTGATTCCGAAAAGGCACATGTCCGGCTTCTTGTCCCATACGGAAGGTGGCAGCCCTGAAAGCTGTTGCTGGTCTTCATCGTCCCCCTGCAGCCAATTCACAGGCACAACAGGATTCACGACGCTGGCTTGCCCCGAGGAGGAAGATCTCATGGCTCTCGTCCTCGGCAGAGCCTGATTCGGTCAAGGCACACGTCCGGCTCCTTGTCCCACACGGAAGGTGGCAGCCCTGAAAGCTGTTGCTGGTCTTCACCGTCCCCCTGCAGCCAATTCACAGGCACAACAGGATTCACGACACGGGCTTGCCCATTGGAGGAACATCTCATGGCTCTCCTCCTCGGCAGAGCCTGATTCCGGAAAGGCACATGTCCGACTCCTTGTCCCACACGGAAGGGGGCAGCCCTGAAAGCTGTTGCTGGACTTCACCGTCCCCCTGCAGCCAATTCACAGGCACAATAGGATTCAGGACCCGGGCATGCCCAGTGGAGGAACATCTCATGGCTCTCCTCCTCGGCAGAGCCTGATTCCGGAAAGGCACACGTCCGGCTCTTTGTCCCACACAGAAGGTGGCAGCCCTGAAAGCTGCTGCTGGTCTTCACCGTCCCCCTGCAGCCTATTCACAGGTACAACAGGATCTGGGACCCGGGCTTGCCCAGAGGAGGAACATCACATGGATCTCGTCCTCAGCAGAGCCAGATTGCGGAAAGGCACACGTCCGGCTCCTTGTCCCACACGGAAGGTGGCAGACCTGAAAGCTGTTGCTGGTCTTCACCGTCCCCCTGCAGCCTATTCACAGGCACAACAGCATTCATGACGCGGGCTTGCCCATAGGAGGAAAATCTCATGGCTCTCTTCCTCGGCAGAGTCTGATTCCGAAAAGGCAAAATTCCGGCTCCTTGTCCCATACGGAAGGTGGCAGCCCTGAAAGCTGTTGCTGGTCTTCACCGTCCCCCTGCAGCCAATTCACAGGCACAACAGGATTCACGACGCGGGCTTGCCCCGAGGAGGAAGATCTCATGGCTCTCGTCCTCGGCAGAGCCTGATTCGGGCAAGGCACACGTCCGGCTCCTTGTCCCACACGGAAGGTGGCAGCCCTGAAAGCTGTTGCTGGACTTCACCGTCCCCCTGCAGCCTATTCACAGGCACAACAGGATTCACGACACAGGCTTGCCCAGTGGAGGAACATCTCATGGCTCTCGTCCTCGGCAGAGCCTGATTCCGGAAAGGCACACGTCCGGCTCTTTGTCCCACACAGAAGGTGGCAGCCCTGAAAGCTGTTGCTGGTCTTCACCGTCCCCCTGCAGCCTATTCACAGGTACAACAGGATCTGGGACCCGGGCTTGCCCCGAGGAGGAAGATCTCATGGCTCTCGTCCTCGGCAGAGCCTTATTCCGGAAAGGCACATGTCCGGCTCCTTGTCCCAAACGGAAGTTGGCAGGCCGGAAAGATGTTGCTGGTCTTCACCGTCCCCCTGCAGGCTATTCATAGGCACAACAGGATCTGGGACCCGGGCTTGCCCAGAGGAGGAACATCTCATGGCTCTCGTCCTCAGCAGAGCCTGTTTCCGAAAAGGCACTCGTCCGGCTCCTCGTCCCACACGGAACGTGGCAGCCCTGAAAACTGTTGCTGGTCCTCACCGTCCCCCTGCAGCCAATTCACAGGCACAACAGGATCTGGGACCCGGGCTTGCCCAGAGGAGGAACATCTCATGGCTCTCGTCCTCGGCAGAGCCTGATTCCGAAAAGGCACACGTCCGGCTCCTTGTCCCAAACGGAAGGTGGCAGCCCTGAAAGCTGTTGCTGGTCTTCACCGTCCCCCTGCAGCCTATTCACAGGCACAACAGGATTCAGGACCCGGGCAAGCCCATAAGAGGAAGATCTCATGGCTCTCTTCCTCGGCAGATCCTGATTCCGACACGGTACACGTCCGGCTCCTTGTCCCACACGGAAGGTGGCAGGCCGGAAAGCTGTTGCTGGTCTTCAACGTCCCCCTGCAGCCTATTCACAGGTACAACAGGATCTGGGACCCGGGCTTGCCCCGAGGAGGAAGATCTCATGGCTCTCGTCCTCGGCAGAGCCGCTTTCCGAAAAGGCACACGTCCGGCTCCTTGTCCCACACGGAAGGTGGTAGCCCTGAAACCTGTTGCTGGTCTTCACCGTCCCCCTGCAGCCAATTCACAGGCACAACAGGATTCACGACGCGGGCTTGCCCAGAGGAGGAACATCTCATGGCTCTCGTCCTCAGCAGAGCATGATTCCGGAAAGGCACACGTCCGGCTCCTTGTCCCACACGGAAGGTGGCAGCCCTGAAAGCTGTTGCTGGTCTTCACCGTCCCCCTGCAGCCTATTCACAGGCACAACAGGATTCAGGACCCGGGCATGCCCAGAGGAGGAACATCTCATGGCTCTCCTCCTCGGCAGAGCCTGATTCCAGAAAGGCACACGTCCGGCTCCTTGTCCCAAACGGAAGGTGGCAGGCCGGAAAGCTGTTTCTGGTCTTCACCGTCCCCCTGCAGCCTATTCACAGGCACAACAGGATTCACGACGCGGGCTTGCCCAGAGGAGGAACATCTCATGGCTCTCCTCCTCGGCAGAGCCTGATTCCGGAAAGGCACACGTCTGGCTCCTTGTCCCACACGGAAGGTGGCAGGCCGGAAAGCTGTTGCTGGTCTTCACCGTCCCCCTGCAGCCTATTCACAGGTACAACAGGACCTGGGACCCGGGCTTGCCCAGAGGAGGAACATCTCATGGCTCTCCTCCTCGGCAGAGCCTGATTCCGGAAAGGCACACGTCCGGTTCCTTGTCCCACACGGAAGGTGGCAGCCCTGAAAGCTGTTGCTGGTCTTCACCGTCCCCCTGCAGTCTATTCACAGGCACAACAGGATCTGGGACCCGGGATTGCCCAGAGGAGGAACATCACATGGCTCTCGTCCTCGGCAGAGCCTGATTCCGGAAAGGCACATGTCCGGCTCCTTATCCCACACGGAAGGTGGCAGGCCGGAAAGATGTTGCTGGTCTTCACCATCCCCCTGCAGCCTATTCACAGGCACAACAGGATCTGGGACCCGGGCTTGCCCAGAGGAGGAACATCTCATGGCTCTCGTCCTTGGTAGAGCCTGATTCCGAAAAGGCACACGTCCGGCTCCTTGTCCCACACGGAAGGTGGCAGCCCTGAAAGCTGTTGCTGGTCTTCACCGTCCCCCTGCAGCCTATTCACAGGCACAACAGGATTCAGGACCCGGGCAAGCCCATAAGAGGAAGATCTCATGGCTCTCTTCCTCGGCAGAGCCTGATTCCGAAACAGTATACGTCCGGCACCTTGTCCCAAATGGAAGGTGGCAGGCCGGAAAGCTGTTGCTGGTCTTCACCGTCCCCCTGCAGCCTATTCACAGGTACAACAGGATCTGGGACCCGGGCTTGCCCAGAGGAGGAACATCTCATGGCTCTCCTCCTCGGCAGAGACTGATTCCGAAAAGGCACAAGTCCGGCTCCTTGTCCCACACGGAAGGTGGAAGCCCTGAAAGCTGTTGCTGGTCTTCACCGTCCCCCTGCAGCCTATTCACAGGCACAACAGGATCTGGGACCCGAGCTTGCCCAGAGGAGGAACATCACATGGCTCTCGTCCTCGGCAGAGCCTGATTCCGGAAAGGCACATGTCCGGCTCCTTGTCCCACACGGAAGGTGGTAGCCCTGAAAGCTGTTGCTGGTCTTCACCGTCCCCCTGCAGCCAATTCACAGGCACAACAGGATTCACGACGCGGGCTTGCCCAGAGGAGGAACATCTCATGGCTCTCGTCCTTGGCAGAGCCTGATTCCGAAAAGGCACACGTCCGGCTCCTTGTCCCACACGGAAGGTGGCAGCCCTGAAAGCTGTTGCTGGTCTTCACTGTCCCCCTGCAGCCTATTCAAAGGCACAACAGGATCTGGGGCCAGGGCCTGCCCAGAGGAGGAACATCTCATGGCTCTCGTCCTCGGCAGAGCCTGATTCCGAAAAGGCACACGTCCGGCACCTTGTCCCACACGGAAGGAGGCAGCCCAGAAAGCTGTTGCTGGTCTTCACCATCCCCCTGCAGCCTATTCACAGGTACAACAGGATCTGGGACCCGGGCTTGCCCAGAGGAGGAACATCTCATGGCTCTCGTCCTCGGCAGGGCCTGTTTCTGAAAAGGCACATGTCCGGCTCCTTGTCCCACACGGATGGTGGCAGCCCTGAAAGCTGTTGCTGGTCTTCACCGTCCCCCTGCAGCCTATTCACAGGTACAACAGGATATGCGACCCAGGCTTGCCCCAAGGAGGAAGATCTCATGGCTCTCCTCCTCGGCAGAGCCTGCTTCTGGAAAGGCACACGTCCGGCTCCGTGTCCCACACGGAAGGTGGCAGGCCGGAAAGATGTTTCTGGTCTTCACCGTCCCCCTGTGGCCTATTCACAGGTACAACAGGATCTGGGACGCGGGCTTGCCCAGAGGAGGAACATCTCATGGCTCTCGTCCTCGGCAGAGTCTGATTCCGAAAAGGCACACGTCCGGCTCCTTGTCCCACACGGAAGGTGGCAGCCCTGAAAGCTGTTGCTGGTCTTCACCGTCCCCCTGCAGCCTATTCACAGGCACAACAGCATTCACGACGCGGGCTTGCCCAGAGGAGGAAAATCTCATGGCTCTCGTCCTCGGCAGAGTCTGATTCCAAAAAGGCACATGTCCGGCTTCTTGTCCCATACGGAAGGTGGCAGCCCTGAAAGCTGTTGCTGGTCTTCACCGTCCCCCTGCAGCCTATTCACAGGTACAACAGGATATGCGACCCGGGCTTGCCCCAAGGAGGAAGATCTCATGGCTCTCCTCCTCGGCAGAGCCTGCTTCTGGAAAGGCACACGTCCGGCTCCGTGTCCCACACGGAAGGTGGCAGGCCGGAAAGATGTTTCTGGTCTTCACCGTCCCCCTGTGGCCTATTCACAGGTACAACAGGATCTGGGACGCGGGCTTGCCCAGAGGAGGAACATCTCATGGCTCTCCTCCTCGGCAGAGTCTGATTCCGAAAAGGCACACGTCCGGCTCCTTGTCCCACACGGAAGGTGGCAGCCCTGAAAGCTGTTGCTGGTCTTCACCGTCCCCCTGCAGCCTATTCACAGGCACAACAGCATTCACGACGCGGGCTTGCCCCTAGGAGGAAAATCTCATGGCTCTCGTCCTCGGCAGAGTCTGATTCCGAAAAGGCACATGTCCGGCTTCTTGTCCCATACGGAAGGTGGCAGCCCTGAAAGCTGTTGCTGGTCTTCACCGTCCCCCTGCAGCCAATTCACAGGCACAACAGGATTCACGACACGGGCTTGCCCATTGGAGGAACATCTCATGGCTCTCCTGCTCGGCAGAGCCTGATTCCGGAAAGGCACACGTCCGGCTCCTTGTCCCACACGGAAGGGGGCAGCCCTGAAAGCTGTTGCTGGACTTCACCGTCCCCCTGCAGCCAATTCACAGGCACAACAGGATTCAGGACCTGGGCATGCCCAGTGGAGGAACATCTCATGGCTCTCCTCCTCGGCAGAGCCTGATTCCGGAAAGGCACACGTCCGGCTCTTTGTCCCACACAGAAGGTGACAGCCCTGAAAGCTGCTGCTGGTCTTCACCGTCCCCCTGCAGCCAATTCACAGGCACAACAGGATTCATGACGCGGGCTTGCCCAGAGGAGGAACATCTTATGGCTCTCGTCCTCAGCAGAGCCTGATTCCGAAAAGGCACACGTCCGGCTCCTTGTCCCACACGGAAGGTGGCAGCCCTGAAAGCTGTTGCTGGTCTTCACCGTCCCCCTGCAGCCTATTCACAGGCACAACAGGATTAAGGACCCGGGCATGCCCAGAGGAGGAACATCTCATGGCTCTCGTCCTCGGCAGGGCCTGTTTCTGAAAAGGCACATGTCCGGCTCCTTGTCCCACACGGATGGTGGCAGCCCTGAAAGCTGTTGCTGGTCTTCACCGTCCCCCTGCAGCCTATTCACAGGTACAACAGGATATGGGACCCGGGCTTGCCCCAAGGAGGAAGATCTCATGGCTCTCCTCCTCGGCAGAGCCTGCTTCTGGAAAGGCACACGTCCGGCTCCGTGTCCCACACGGAAGGTGGCAGGCCGGAAAGATGTTTCTGGTCTTCACCGTCCCCCTGTGGCCTATTCACAGGTACAACAGGATCTGGGACCCGGGCTTGCCCAGAGGAGGAACATCTCTTGGCTCTCGTCCTCGGCAGAGCCTGATTCCGAAAAGGCACATGTCTGGCTCCTTGTCCCACACGGAAGGTGGGAGGCCGGAAAGCTGTTGCTGGTCTTCACCGTCCCCCTGCATCCTATTCACAGGTACAACAGGATCTGGGACGCGGGCTTGCCCAGAGGAGGAACATCTCATGGCTCTCCTCCTCGGCAGAGTCTGATTCCGAAAAGGCACACGTCCGGCTCCTTGTCCCACACGGAAGGTGGCAGCCCTGAAAGCTGTTGCTGGTCTTCACCGTCCCCCTGCAGCCTATTGACAGGTACAACAGGATCTGGGACCCGGTATTTCCCAGAGGAGGAACATCACATGGCTCTCGTCCTCAGCAGAGCCTGATTGCGGAAAGGCACACGTCCGGCTCCTTGTCCCACACGGAAGGTGGCAGCCCTGAAAGCTGTTGCTGGTCTTCACCGTCCCCCGGCAGCCTTTTCACAGGCACAACAGAATTCATGACGCGGGCTTGCCCAGAGGAGGAACATCTTATGGCTCTCTTCCTCGGCATAGCCTGATTCCGAAAAGGCACACGTCCGGCTCCTTGTCCCACACGGAAGGTGGCAGCCCTGAAAGCTGTTGCTGGTCTTCACCGTCCCCCTGCAGCCTATTCACAGGTACAACAGGATTCAGGACCCGGGCATGCCCAGAGGAGGAACATCTCATGGCTCTCGTCCTCGGCAGGGCCTGTTTCTGAAAAGGCACATGTCCGGCTCCTTGTCCCACACGGATGGTGGCAGCCCTGAAAGCTGTTGCTGGTCTTCACCGTCCCCCTGCAGCCTATTCACAGGTACAACAGGATATGGGACCCGGGCTTGCCCCAAGGAGGAAGATCTCATGGCTCTCCTCCTCGGCAGAGCCTGCTTCTGGAAAGGCACACGTCCGGCTCCGTGTCCCACACGGAAGGTGGCAGGCCGGAAAGATGTTTCTGGTCTTCACCGTCCCCCTGTGGCCTATTCACAGGTACAACAGGATCTGGGACCCGGGCTTCCCAGAGGAGGAACATCTCTTGGCTCTCGTCCTCGGCAGAGCCTGATTCCGAAAAGGCACATGTCTGGCTCCTTGTCCCACACGGAAGGTGGGAGGCCGGAAAGCTGTTGCTGGTCTTCACCGTCCCCCTGCATCCTATTCACAGGTACAACAGGATCTGGGACGCGGGCTTGCCCAGAGGAGGAACATCTCATGGCTCTCCTCCTCGGCAGAGTCTGATTCCGAAAAGGCACACGTCCGGCTCCTTGTCCCACACGGAAGGTGGCAGCCCTGAAAGCTGTTGCTGGTCTTCACCGTCCCCCTGCAGCCTATTCACAGGTACAACAGGATCTGGGACCCGGGCTTTCCCAGAGGAGGAACATCACATGGCTCTCGTCCTCAGCAGAGCCTGATTGCGGAAAGGCACACGTCCGGCTCCTTGTCCCACACGGAAGGTGGCAGCCCTGAAAGCTGTTGCTGGTCTTCACCGTCCCCCTGCAGCCTATTCACAGGCACAACAGCATTCACTATGCGGGCTTGCCCAGAGGAGGAACATCTCATTGCTCTCCTCCTCGGCAGAGTCTGATTCCGAAAAGGCACACTTCCGGCTCCTTGTCCCACACGGAAGGTGGCAGCCCTGAAAGCTGTTGCTGGTCTTCACCGTCCCCCTGCAGCCAATTCACAGGCACAACAGGATTCACGACGCGGGATTGCCCAGAGGAGGAACATCTCATGGCTCTCGTCCTCGGCAGAGCCGCTTTCCGAAAAGGCACACGTCCGGCTCCTTGTCCCACACGGAAGGTGGCAGCCCTGAAAGCTGTTGCTGGTCTTCACCGTCCCCCTGCAGCCAATTCACAGGCACAACAGGATTCACGACGCGGGCTTGCCCCGAGGAGGAAGATCTCATGGCTCTCGTCCTCGGCAGAGCCTGATTCCGGAAAGGCACATGTCCGTCTCCTTGTCCCAAACGGAAGGTGGCAGCCCTGAAAGCTGTTGCTGGTCTTCACCGTCCCCCTGCAGCCTATTCACAGGTACAACAGGATCTGGGACCCGGGCTTGCCCCGAGGAGGAAGATCTCATGGCTCTCGTCCTCGGCAGAGCCTTATTCCGGAAAGGCACACGTCCGGCTCCTTGTCCCACACGGAATGTGGCAGCCCTGAAAGCTGTTGCTGGTCTTCACCGTCCCCCTGCAGCCTATTCACAGGTACAACAGGATCTGGGACCCGGGCTTGCCCCGAGGAGGAAGATCTCATGGCTCTCGTCCTCGGCAGAGCCTTATTCCGGAAAGGCACATGTCCGGCTCCTTGTCCCACACGGAATGTGGCAGCCCTGAAAGCTGTTGCTGGTCTTCACCGTCCCCCTGCAGCCTATTCACAGGTACAACAGGATCTGGGACCCGGGCTTGCCCCGAGGAGGAAGATCTCATGGCTCTCGTCCTCGGCAGAGCCTTATTCCGGAAAGGCACATGTCCGGCTCCTTGTCCCAAACGGAAGTTGGCAGGCCGGAAAGATGTTGCTGGTCTTCACCGTCCCCCTGCAGGCTATTCACAGGCACAACAGGATCTGGGACCCGGGCTTGCCCAGAGGAGGAACATCTCATGGCTCTCGTCCTCAGCAGAGCCTGTTTCCGAAAAGGCACTCGTCCGGCTCCTCGTCCCACACGGAACGTGGCAGCCCTGAAAACTGTTGCTGGTCCTCACCGTCCCCCTGCAGCCAATTCACAGGCACAACAGGATCTGGGACCCGGGCTTGCCCAGAGGAGGAACATGTCATGGCTCTCGTCCTCGGCAGAGCCTGATTCCGAAAAGGCACACGTCCGGCTCCTTGTCCCACACGGAAGGTGGCAGCCCTGAAAGCTGTTGCTGGTCTTCACCGTCCCCCTGCAGCCTATTCACAGGCACAACAGGATTCAGGACCCGGGCAAGCCCATAAGAGGAAGATCTCATGGCTCTCTTCCTCGGCAGATCCTGATTCCGAAACGGTACACGTCCGGCTCCTTGTCCCACACGGAAGGTGGCAGGCCGGAAAGCTGTTGCTGGTCTTCAACGTCCCCCTGCAGCCTATTCACAGGTACAACAGGATCTGGGACCCGGGCTTGCCCCGAGGAGGAAGATCTCATGGCTCTCGTCCTCGGCAGAGCCGCTTTCCGAAAAGGCACACGTCCGGCTCCTTGTCCCACACGGAAGGTGGTAGCCCTGAAAGCTGTTGCTGGTCTTCACCGTCCCCCTGCAGCCAATTCACAGGCACAACAGGATTCACGACGCGGGCTTGCCCAGAGGAGGAACATCTCATGGCTCTCGTCCTCAGCAGAGCATGATTCCGGAAAGGCACACGTCCGGCTCCTTGTCCCAAACGGAAGGTGGCAGCCCTGAAAGCTGTTGCTGGTCTTCACCGTCCCCCTGCAGCCTATTCACAGGCACAACAGGATTCAGGACCCGGGCATGCCCAGAGGAGGAACATCTCATGGCTCTCCTCCTCGGCAGAGCCTGATTCCAGAAAGGCACACGTCCGGCTCCTTGTCCCAAACGGAAGGTGGCAGGCCGGAAAGCTGTTTCTGGTCTTCACCGTCCCCCTGCAGCCTATTCACAGGCACAACAGGATTCACGACGCGGGCTTGCCCAGAGGAGGAACATCTCATGGCTCTCCTCCTCGGCAGAGCCTGATTCCGGAAAGGCACACGTCTGGCTCCTTGTCCCAAAAGGAAGGTGGCAGGCCGGAAAGCTGTTGCTGGTCTTCACCGTCCCCCTGCAGCCTATTCACAGGTACAACAGGACCTGGGACCCGGGCTTGCCCAGAGGAGGAACATCTCATGGCTCTCCTCCTCGGCAGAGCCTGATTCCGGAAAGGCACACGTCCGGTTCCTTGTCCCACACGGAAGGTGGCAGCCCTGAAAGCTGTTGCTGGTCTTCACCGTCCCCCTGCAGCCTATTCACAGGCACAACAGGATCTGGGACCCGGGATTGCCCAGAGGAGGAACATCACATGGCTCTCGTCCTCGGCAGAGCCTGATTCCGGAAAGGCACATGTCCGGCTCCTTATCCCACACGGAAGGTGGCAGGCCGGAAAGATGTTGCTGGTCTTCACCATCCCCCTGCAGCCTATTCACAGGCACAACAGGATCTGGGACCCGGGCTTGCCCAGAGGAGGAACATCTCATGGCTCTCGTCCTTGGTAGAGCCTGATTCCGTAAAGGCACACGTCCGGCTCCTTGTCCCACACGGAAGGTGGCAGCCCTGAAAGCTGTTGCTGGTCTTCACCGTCCCCCTGCAGCCTATTCACAGGCACAACAGGATTCAGGACCCGGGCAAGCCCATAAGAGGAAGATCTCATGGCTCTCTTCCTCGGCAGAGCCTGATTCCGAAACAGTATACGTCCGGCTCCTTGTCCCAAATGGAAGGTGGCAGGCCGGAAAGCTGTTGCTGGTCTTCACCGTCCCCCTGCAGCCTATTCACAGGTACAACAGGATCTGGGACCCGGGCTTGCCCAGAGGAGGAACATCTCATGGCTCTCCTCCTCGGCAGAGTCTGATTCCGAAAAGGCACACGTCTGGCTCCTTGTCCCACACGGAAGGTGGCAGCCCTGAAAGCTGTTGCTGGTCTTCACCGTCCCCCTGCAGCCTATTCACAGGCACAACAGGATCTGGGACCCGAGCTTGCCCAGAGGAGGAACATCACATGGCTCTCGTCCTCGGCAGAGCCTGATTCCGGAAAGGCACATGTCCGGCTCCTTGTCCCACACGGAAGGTGGTAGCCCTGAAAGCTGTTGCTGGTCTTCACCGTCCCCCTGCAGCCAATTCACAGGCACAACAGGATTCACGACGCGGGCTTGCCCAGAGGAGGAACATCTCATGGCTCTCGTCCTTGGCAGAGCCTGATTCCGAAAAGGCACACGTCCGGCTCCTTGTCCCACACGGAAGGTGGCAGCCCTGAAAGCTGTTGCTGGTCTTCACTGTCCCCCTGCAGCCTATTCAAAGGCACAACAGGATCTGGGGCCAGGGCCTGCCCAGAGGAGGAACATCTCATGGCTCTCGTCCTCGGCAGAGCCTGATTCCGAAAAGGCACACGTCCGGCACCTTGTCCCACACGGAAGGAGGCAGCCCAGAAAGCTGTTGCTGGTCTTCACCATCCCCCTGCAGCCTATTCACAGGTACAACAGGATCTGGGACCCGGGCTTGCCCAGAGGAGGAACATCTCATGGCTCTCGTCCTCGGCAGGGCCTGTTTCTGAAAAGGCACATGTCCGGCTCCTTGTCCCACACGGATGGTGGCAGCCCTGAAAGCTGTTGCTGGTCTTCACCGTCCCCCTGCAGCCTATTCACAGGTACAACAGGATATGCGACCCAGGCTTGCCCCAAGGAGGAAGATCTCATGGCTCTCCTCCTCGGCAGAGCCTGCTTCTGGAAAGGCACACGTCCGGCTCCGTGTCCCACACGGAAGGTGGCAGGCCGGAAAGATGTTTCTGGTCTTCACCGTCCCCCTGTGGCCTATTCACAGGTACAACAGGATCTGGGACGCGGGCTTGCCCAGAGGAGGAACATCTCATGGCTCTCCTCCTCGGCAGAGTCTGATTCCGAAAAGGCACACGTCCGGCTCCTTGTCCCACACGGAAGGTGGCAGCCCTGAAAGCTGTTACTGGTCTTCACCGTCCCCCTGCAGCCTATTCACAGGCACAACAGCATTCACGACGCGGGCTTGCCCAGAGGAGGAAAATCTCATGGCTCTCGTCCTCGGCAGAGTCTGATTCCGAAAAGGCACATGTCCGGCTTCTTGTCCCATACGGAAGGTGGCAGCCCTGAAAGCTGTTGCTGGTCTTCACCGTCCCCCTGCAGCCTATTCACAGGTACAACAGGATATGCGACCCGGGCTTGCCCCAAGGAGGAAGATCTCATGGCTCTCCTCCTCGGCAGAGCCTGCTTCTGGAAAGGCACACGTCCGGCTCCGTGTCCCACACGGAAGGTGGCAGCCCTGAAAGCTGTTGCTGGTCTTCACCGTCCCCCTGCAGCCTATTCACAGGCACAACAGGATTCAGGACCCGGGCATGCCCAGAGGAGGAAGATCTCATGGCTCTCGTCCTCGGCAGAGCCTGATTCCGGAAAGGCACACGTCCGGCTCCTTGTCCCACACGGAAGGTGGCAGCCCTGAAAGCTGTTGCTGGTCTTCACCGTCCCCCGGCAGCCTTTTCACAGGCACAACAGAATTCATGACGCGGGCTTGCCCAGAGGAGGAACATCTTATGGCTCTCTTCCTCGGCATAGCCTGATTCCGAAAAGGCACACGTCCGGCTCCTTGTCCCACACGGAAGGTGGCAGCCCTGAAAGCTGTTGCTGGTCTTCACCGTCCCCCTGCAGCCTATTCACAGGCACAACAGGATTCAGGACCCGGGCATGCCCAGAGGAGGAACATCTCATGGCTCTCGTCCTCGGCAGGGCCTGTTTCTGAAAAGGCACATGTCCGGCTCCTTGTCCCACACGGATGGTGGCAGCCCTGAAAGCTGTTGCTGGTCTTCACCGTCCCCCTGCAGCCTATTCACAGGTACAACAGGATATGGGACCCGGGCTTGCCCCAAGGAGGAAGATCTCATGGCTCTCCTCCTCGGCAGAGCCTGCTTCTGGAAAGGCACACGTCCGGCTCCGTGTCCCACACGGAAGGTGGCAGGCCGGAAAGATGTTTCTGGTCTTCACCGTCCCCCTGTGGCCTATTCACAGGTACAACAGGATCTGGGACCCGGGCTTGCCCAGAGGAGGAACATCTCTTGGCTCTCGTCCTCGGCAGAGCCTGATTCCGAAAAGGCACATGTCTGGCTCCTTGTCCCACACGGAAGGTGGGAGGCCGGAAAGCTGTTGCTGGTCTTCACCGTCCCCCTGCATCCTATTCACAGGTACAACAGGATCTGGGACGCGGGCTTGCCCAGAGGAGGAACATCTCATGGCTCTCGTCCTCGGCAGAGTCTGATTCCGAAAAGGCACACGTCCGGCTCCTTGTCCCACACGGAAGGTGGCAGCCCTGAAAGCTGTTGCTGGTCTTCACCGTCCCCCTGCAGCCTATTCACAGGCACAACAGGATTCAGGACCCGGGCAAGCCCATAAGAGGAAGATCTCATGGCTCTCTTCCTCGGCAGAGCCTGATTCCGAAACAGTATACGTCCGGCTCCTTGTCCCAAATGGAAGGTGGCAGGCCGGAAAGCTGTTGCTGGTCTTCACCGTCCCCCTGCAGCCTATTCACAGGTACAACAGGATCTGGGACCCGGGCTTGCCCAGAGGAGGAACATCTCATGGCTCTCCTCCTCGGCAGAGTCTGATTCCGAAAAGGCACACGTCTGGCTCCTTGTCCCACACGGAAGGTGGCAGCCCTGAAAGCTGTTGCTGGTCTTCACCGTCCCCCTGCAGCCTATTCACAGGCACAACAGGATCTGGGACCCGAGCTTTCCCAGAGGAGGAACATCACATGGCTCTCGTCCTCGGCAGAGCCTGATTCCGGAAAGGCACATGTCCGGCTCCTTGTCCCACACGGAAGGTGGTAGCCCTGAAAGCTGTTGCTGGTCTTCACCGTCCCCCTGCAGCCAATTCACAGGCACAACAGGATTCACGACGCGGGCTTGCCCAGAGGAGGAACATCTCATGGCTCTCGTCCTTGGCAGAGCCTGATTCCGAAAAGGCACACGTCCGGCTCCTTGTCCCACACGGAAGGTGGCAGCCCTGAAAGCTGTTGCTGGTCTTCACTGTCCCCCTGCAGCCTATTCAAAGGCACAACAGGATCTGGGGCCAGGGCCTGCCCAGAGGAGGAACATCTCATGGCTCTCGTCCTCGGCAGAGCCTGATTCCGAAAAGGCACACGTCCGGCACCTTGTCCCACACGGAAGGAGGCAGCCCAGAAAGCTGTTGCTGGTCTTCACCATCCCCCTGCAGCCTATTCACAGGTACAACAGGATCTGGGACCCGGGCTTGCCCAGAGGAGGAACATCTCATGGCTCTCGTCCTCGGCAGGGCCTGTTTCTGAAAAGGCACATGTCCGGCTCCTTGTCCCACACGGATGGTGCCAGCCCTGAAAGCTGTTGCTGGTCTTCACCGTCCCCCTGCAGCCTATTCACAGGTACAACAGGATATGCGACCCAGGCTTGCCCCAAGGAGGAAGATCTCATGGCTCTCCTCCTCGGCAGAGCCTGCTTCTGGAAAGGCACACGTCCGGCTCCGTGTCCCACACGGAAGGTGGCAGGCCGGAAAGATGTTTCTGGTCTTCACCGTCCCCCTGTGGCCTATTCACAGGTACAACAGGATCTGGGACGCGGGCTTGCCCAGAGGAGGAACATCTCATGGCTCTCCTCCTCGGCAGAGTCTGATTCCGAAAAGGCACACGTCCGGCTCCTTGTCCCACACGGAAGGTGGCAGCCCTGAAAGCTGTTACTGGTCTTCACCGTCCCCCTGCAGCCTATTCACAGGCACAACAGCATTCACGACGCGGGCTTGCCCAGAGGAGGAAAATCTCATGGCTCTCAACCTCGGCAGAGTCTGATTCCGAAAAGGCACATGTCCGGCTTCTTGTCCCATACGGAAGGTGGCAGCCCTGAAAGCTGTTGCTGGTCTTCACCGTCCCCCTGCAGCCTATTCACAGGTACAACAGGATATGCGACCCGGGCTTGCCCCAAGGAGGAAGATCTCATGGCTCTCCTCCTCGGCAGAGCCTGCTTCTGGAAAGGCACACGTCCGGCTCCGTGTCCCACACGGAAGGTGGCAGCCCTGAAAGCTGTTGCTGGTCTTCACCGTCCCCCTGCAGCCTATTCACAGGCACAACAGGATTCAGGACCCGGGCATGCCCAGAGGAGGAAGATCTCATGGCTCTCGTCCTCGGCAGAGCCTGATTCCGGAAAGGCACACGTCCGGCTCCTTGTCCCACACGGAAGGTGGCAGCCCTGAAAGCTGTTGCTGGTCTTCACCGTCCCCCGGCAGCCTTTTCACAGGCACAACAGAATTCATGACGCGGGCTTGCCCAGAGGAGGAACATCTTATGGCTCTCTTCCTCGGCATAGCCTGATTCCGAAAAGGCACACGTCCGGCTCCTTGTCCCACACGGAAGGTGGCAGCCCTGAAAGCTGTTGCTGGTCTTCACCGTCCCCCTGCAGCCTATTCACAGGCACAACAGGATTCAGGACCCGGGCATGCCCAGAGGAGGAACATCTCATGGCTCTCGTCCTCGGCAGGGCCTGTTTCTGAAAAGGCACATGTCCGGCTCCTTGTCCCACACGGATGGTGGCAGCCCTGAAAGCTGTTGCTGGTCTTCACCGTCCCCCTGCAGCCTATTCACAGGTACAACAGGATATGGGACCCGGGCTTGCCCCAAGGAGGAAGATCTCATGGCTCTCCTCCTCGGCAGAGCCTGCTTCTGGAAAGGCACACGTCCGGCTCCGTGTCCCACACGGAAGGTGGCAGGCCGGAAAGATGTTTCTGGTCTTCACCGTCCCCCTGTGGCCTATTCACAGGTACAACAGGATCTGGGACCCGGGCTTGCCCAGAGGAGGAACATCTCTTGGCTCTCGTCCTCGGCAGAGCCTGATTCCGAAAAGGCACATGTCTGGCTCCTTGTCCCACACGGAAGGTGGGAGGCCGGAAAGCTGTTGCTGGTCTTCACCGTCCCCCTGCATCCTATTCACAGGTACAACAGGATCTGGGACGCGGGCTTGCCCAGAGGAGGAACATCTCATGGCTCTCGTCCTCGGCAGAGTCTGATTCCGAAAAGGCACACGTCCGGCTCCTTGTCCCACACGGAAGGTGGCAGCCCTGAAAGCTGTTGCTGGTCTTCACCGTCCCCCTGCAGCCTATTCACAGGTACAACAGGATCTGGGACCCGGGCTTTCCCAGAGGAGGAACATCACATGGCTCTCGTCCTCAGCAGAGCCTGATTGCGGAAAGGCACACGTCCGGCTCCTTGTCCCACACGGAAGGTGGCAGCCCTGAAAGCTGTTGCTGGTCTTCACCGTCCCCCTGCAGCCTATTCACAGGCACAACAGCATTCACTATGCGGGCTTGCCCAGAGGAGGAACATCTCATTGCTCTCCTCCTCGGCAGAGTCTGATTCCGAAAAGGCACACTTCCGGCTCCTTGTCCCACACGGAAGGTGGCAGCCCTGAAAGCTGTTGCTGGTCTTCACCGTCCCCCTGCAGCCAATTCACAGGCACAACAGGATTCACGACGCGGGATTGCCCAGAGGAGGAACATCTCATGGCTCTCGTCCTCGGCAGAGCCGCTTTCCGAAAAGGCACACGTCCGGCTCCTTGTCCCACACGGAAGGTGGCAGCCCTGAAAGCTGTTGCTGGTCTTCACCGTCCCCCTGCAGCCAATTCACAGGCACAACAGGATTCATGACGCGGGCTTGCCCCGAGGAGGAAGATCTCATGGCTCTCGTCCTCGGCAGAGCCTGATTCCGGAAAGGCACATGTCCGTCTCCTTGTCCCAAACGGAAGGTGGCAGCCCTGAAAGCTGTTGCTGGTCTTCACCGTCCCCCTGCAGCCTATTCACAGGCACAACAGGATTCAGGACCCGGGCATGCCCAGAGGAGGAACATCTCATGGCTCTCCTCCTCGGCAGAGCCTGATTCCGGAAAGGCACACGTCCGGCTCCTTGTCCCACACGGAAGGTGGCAGCCCTGAAAGCTGTTGCTGGTCTTCACCGTCCCCCTGCAGCCAATTCACAGGCACAACAGGATTCACGACGCGGGCTTGCCCCGAGGAGGAAGATCTCATGGCTCTCGTCCTCGGCAGAGCCTGATTCCGGAAAGGCACATGTCCGTCTCCTTGTCCCAAACGGAAGGTGGCAGCCCTGAAAGCTGTTGCTGGTCTTCACCGTCCCCCTGCAGCCTATTCACAGGCACAACAGGATTCAGGACCCGGGCATGCCCAGAGGAGGAACATCTCATGGCTCTCCTCCTCGGCAGAGCCTGATTCCGGAAAGGCACACGTCCGGCTCCTTGTCCCACACGGAAGGTGGCAGCCCTGAAAGCTGTTGCTGGTCTTTACCGTCACCCTGCAGCCTATTCACAGGCACAACAGGATTCACGACGCGGGCTTGCCCAGAGGAGGAAGATCTCATGGCTCTCGTCCTCGGCAGAGCCTGATTCCGAAAAGGCACTCGTCCGGCTCCTTGTCCCACACGGAAGGTGGCAGCCCTGAAGACTGTTGCTGGTCTTCACCGTCCCCCTGCAGCCTATTCACAGTCACAACAGGATTCAGGACCCGGGCATGCCCAGAGGAGGAACATCTCATGGCTCTCCTCCTCGGCAGAGCCTGATTCCGGAAAGGCACACGTCTGGCTCCTTGTCCCACACGGAAGGTGGCAGCCCTGAAAGCTGTTGCTGGTCTTTACCGTCACCCTGCAGCCTATTCACAGGTACAACAGGATTCACGACGCGGGCTTGCCCAGAGGAGGAAGATCTCATGGCTCTCGTCCTCGGCAGAGCCTGATTCCAAAAAGGCACTCGTCCGGCTCCTTGTCCCACACGGAACGTGGCAGCCCTGAAAGCTGTTGCTGGTCTTTACCGTCACCCTGCAGCCTATTCACAGGTACAACGGGATATGGGACCCAGGCTTGCCCCGAGGAGGAAGATCTCATGGCTCTCGTCCTCGGCAGAGCCTGATTCCGGAAAGGCACATGTCCGTCTCCTTGTCCCAAACGGAAGGTGGCAGGCCGGAAAGATATTGCTGGTCCTCACCGTCCCCCTGCAGGCTATTCACAGGCACAACAGGATCTGGGACCCGGGCTTGCCCAGAGGAGGAACATCTCATGGCTCTCGTCCTCAGCAGAGCCTGATTCCGGAAAGGCACAGGTCCGGCTCCTCGTCCCACACGGAACGTGGCAGCCCTGAAAGCTGTTGCTGGTCTTCACCGTCCCCCTGCAGCCTATTCACAGGCACAATAGGATTCACGACGCGGGCTTGCCCAGAGGAGGAACATCTCATGGCTCTCGTCCTCGGCAGAGTCTGATTCCGAAAAGGCACACTTACGGATCCTTGTCCCACACGGAAGGTGGCAGCCCTGAAAGCTGTTGCTGGTCTTCACCATCCCCCTGCAGCCAATTCACAGGCACAACAGGATTCACGACGCGGGCTTGCCCAGAGGAGGAACATCTCATGGCTCTCGTCCTCGGCAGAGCCGCTTTCCGAAAAGGCACACGTCCGGCTCCTTGTCCCACACGGAAGGTGGCAGCCCTGAAAGCTGTTGCTGGTCTTCACCGTCCCCCTGCAGCCTATTCACAGGCACAACAGGATCTGGAACCCGGGCTTGCCCAGAGGAGGAACATCTCATGGCTCTCGTCCTCGGCAGAGCCTGATTCCGGAAAGGCACACGTCCGGCTCCTTGTCCCACACGGAAGGTGGCAGCCCTGAAAGCTGTTGCTGGTCTTCACCGTCCCCCTGCAGCCTATTCACAGGCACAACAGGATTCAGGACCCAATCATGCCCAGAGGAGGAACATCTCATGGCTCTCGTCCTCGGCAGAGCCTGATTCCGAAAATGCACTCGTCCGGCTCCTTGTCCCACACGGAAGGTGGCAGCCCTGAAAGCTGTTGCTGGTCTTCACCGTCCCCCTGCAGCCTATTCACAGGTACAACAGGATCTGGGACCCGGGCTTGCCCCGAGGAGGAAGATATCATGGCTCTCGTCCTCGGCAGAGCCTGATTCCGGAAAGGCACACGTCCGGCTCCTTGTCCCAAACGGAAGGTGGCAGCCCTGAAAGCTGTTGCTGGTCTTCACCGTCCCCCTGCAGCCTATTCACAGGCACAACAGGATTCAGGACCCGGGCATGCCCAGAGGAGGAACATCTCATGGCTCTCGTCCTCGGCAGAGCCTGATTCCGGAAAGGCACACGTCCGGCTCCTTGTCCCACACGGAAGGTGGCAGCCCTGAAAGCTGTTCCTGGTCTTCACCGTCCCCCTGCAGCCTATTCACAGGCACAACAGGATCCACGACGCGGGCTTGCCCAGAGGAGGAAGATCTCATGGCTCTCGTCCTCGGCAGAGCCTGATTCCAAAAAGGCACTCGTCCGGCTCCTTGTCCCACACGGAAGGTGGCAGCCCTGAAAGCTGTTGCTGGTCTTCACCGTCCCCCTGCAGGCTATTCACAGGCACAACAGGATCTGGGACCCGGGCTTGCCCAGAGGAGGAACATCTCATGGCTCTCGTCCTCAGCAGAGCCTGATTCCGGAAAGGCACAGGTCCGGCTCCTCGTCCCACACGGAACGTGGCAGCCCTGAAAGCTGTTGCTGGTCTTCACCGTCCCCCTGCAGCCTATTCACAGGCACAACAGGATTCACGACGCGGGCTTCCCAGAGGAGGAACATCTCATGGCTCTCGTCCTCGGCAGAGTCTGATTCCGAAAAGGCACACTTACGGATCCTTGTCCCACACGGAAGGTGGCAGCCCTGAAAGCTGTTGCTGGTCTTCACCATCCCCCTGCAGCCAATTCACAGGCACAACAGGATTCACGACGCGGGCTTGCCCAGAGGAGGAACATCTCATGGCTCTCGTCCTCGTCAGAGCCGCTTTCCGAAAAGGCACACGTCCGGCTCCTTGTCCCACACGGAAGGTGGCAGCCCTGAAAGCTGTTGCTGGTCTTCACCATCCCCCTGCAGCCTATTCACAGGCACAACAGGATCTGGGACCCGGGCTTGCCCAGAGGAGGAACATCTCATGGCTCTCGTCCTCGGCAGAGCCTGATTCCGGAAAGGCACACGTCCGGCTCCTTGTCCCACACGGCAGGTGGCAGCCCTGAAAGCTGTTGCTGGTCTTCACCGTCCCCCTGCAGCCTATTCACAGGCACAACAGGATCTGGGACCCGGGCTTGCCCCGAGGAGGAACATCTCATGGCTCTCATCCTCGGCAGAGCCTGATTCCGGAAAGGCACACGTCCGGCTCCTTGTCCCACACGGAAGGTGGCAGCCCTGAAAGCTCTTGCTGGTCTTCACCATCCCCCTGCAGCCAATTCACAGGCACAACAGGATTCACGACGCGGGCTTGCCCAGAGGAGGAACATCTCATGGCTCTCGTCCTCGGCAGAGCCGCTTTCCGAAAAGGCACACGTCCGTCTCCTTGTCCCACACGGAAGGTGGCAGCCCTGAAAGCTGTTCCTGGTCTTCACCGTCCCCCTGCAGGCTATTCACAGGCACAACAGGATCTGGGACCCGGGCTTGCCCAGAGGAGGAACATCTCATGGCTCTCGTCCTCAGCAGAGCCTGATTCCGGAAAGGCACAGGTCCGGCTCCTCGTCCCACACGGAACGTGGCAGCCCTGAAAGCTGTTGCTGGTCTTCACCGTCCCCCTGCAGCGTATTCACAGGCACAACAGGATTCACGACGCGGGCTTCCCAGAGGAGGAACATCTCATGGCTCTCGTCCTCGGCAGAGTCTGATTCCGAAAAGGCACACTTACGGATCCTTGTCCCACACGGAAGGTGGCAGCCCTGAAAGCTGTTGCTGGTCTTCACCATCCCCCTGCAGCCAATTCACAGGCACAACAGGATTCACGACGCGGGCTTGCCCAGAGGAGGAACATCTCATGGCTCTCGTCCTCGTCAGAGCCGCTTTCCGAAAAGGCACACGTCCGGCTCCTTGTCCCACACGGAAGGTGGCAGCCCTGAAAGCTGTTGCTGGTCTTCACCATCCCCCTGCAGCCTATTCACAGGCACAACAGGATCTGGGACCCGGGCTTGCCCAGAGGAGGAACATCTCATGGCTCTCGTCCTCGGCAGAGCCTGATTCCGGAAAGGCACACGTCCGGCTCCTTGTCCCACACGGCAGGTGGCAGCCCTGAAAGCTGTTGCTGGTCTTCACCGTCCCCCTGCAGCCTATTCACAGGCACAACAGGATCTGGGACCCGGGCTTGCCCCGAGGAGGAACATCTCATGGCTCTCATCCTCGGCAGAGCCTGATTCCGGAAAGGCACATGTCCAGCTCCTTGTTCCACACGGAAGGTGGCAGCCCTGAAAGCTGTTGCTGGTGTTCACCGTCCCCCTGCAGCCTATTCACAGGCACAACAGCATTCACGATGCGGGCTTGCCCAGAGGAGGAACATCTCATGGCTCTCGTCCTCGGCAGAGCCTGATTCCGGAAAGGCACATGTCCGGCTCCTTGTCCCACACGGAAGGTGGCAGCCCTGAAAGCTCTTGCTGGTCTTCACCGTCCCCCTGCAGCCTATTCACGGCACAACAGGATTCACGACGCGGGCTTGCCCAGAGGAGGAACATCTCATGGCTCTCGTCCTCGGCAGAGACGCTTTCCGAAAAGGCACACGTCCAGCTCCTTGTCCCACACGGAAGGTGGCAGCCCTGAAAGCTGTTGCTGGTCTTCACCGTCCCCCTGCAGTCTATTCACAGGTACAACAGGATCTGGGACCCGGGCTTGCCCCGAGGAGGAAGATCTCATGGCTCTCGTCCTCGGCAGAGCCTGATTCCGGAAAGGCACATGTCCGGCTACTTGTCCCACACGGAAGGTGGCAGGCCGGAAAGATTTTGCTGGTCTTCACCGTCCCCCTGCAGCCTATTCACAGGCACAACAGGATCTGGGACACGGGCTTGCCCAGAGGAGGAACATCTCATGGCTCTCGTCCTCGGCAGAGCCTGTTTCCGAAAAGGCACACATCCGGCTGCTCGTCCCACACGGAAGGTGGCAGCCCTGAAAGCTGTTGCTGGTCTTCACCGTCCCCCTGCAGCCTATTCACAGGCACAACAGCATTCACGATGCGGGCTTGCCCAGAGGAGGAAAATCTCATGGCTCTCCTCCTCGGCAGAGCCTGATTCCGGAAAGGCACACGTCCGGCTCCTTGTCCCACACGGAAGGTGGCAGCCCTGAAAGCTGTTCCTGGTCTTCACCGTCCCCCTGCAGCCTATTCACAGGCACAACAGGATTCACGACGCGGGCTTGACCAGAGGAGGAACATCTCATGGCTCTCATCCTCGGCAGAGCCTGATTCCGAAAAGGCACACGTCCGGCTCCTTGTCCCACACGGAAGGTGGCAGCCCTGAAAGCTGTTGCTGGTCTTCACCGTCCCCCTGCAGCCTATTCACAGGCACAACAGGATCTGGGACCCGGGTTTGCCCCGAGGAGGAACATCTCATGGCTCTCGTCCTCGGCAGAGCCTGATTCCGGAAAGGCACACGTCCGGCTCCTTGTCCCACACGGAAGGTGGCAGGCCGGAAAGATGTTGCTGGTCCTCACCGTCCCCCTGCAGGCTACTCACAGGCACAACAGGATCTGGGACCCGGGCTTGCCCAGAGGAGGAACATCTCATGGCTCTCGTCCTCAGCAGAGCCTGATTCCGAAAAGGCACAGGTCCGGCTCCTCGTCCCACACGGAAGGTGGAAGCCCTGAAAGCTGTTGCTGGTCTTCACCGTCCCCCTGCAGCCAATTCACAGGCACAACAGGATTCACGACGCGGGCTTCCCAGAGGAGGAACATCTCATGGCTCTCGTCCTCGGCAGAGTCTGATTCCGAAAAGGCACACTTACGGATCCTTGTCCCACACGGAAGGTGGCAGCCCTGAAAGCTGTTGCTGGTCTTCACCATCCCCCTGCAGCCAATTCACAGGCACAACAGGATTCACGACGCGGGCTTGCCCAGAGGAGGAACATCTCATGGCTCTCGTCCTCGTCAGAGCCGCTTTCCGAAAAGGCACACGTCCGGCTCCTTGTCCCACACGGAAGGTGGCAGCCCTGAAAGCTGTTGCTGGTCTTCACCATCCCCCTGCAGCCTATTCACAGGCACAACAGGATCTGGGACCCGGGCTTGCCCAGAGGAGGAACATCTCATGGCTCTCGTCCTCGGCAGAGCCTGATTCCGGAAAGGCACACGTCCGGCTCCTTGTCCCACACGGCAGGTGGCAGCCCTGAAAGCTGTTGCTGGTCTTCACCGTCCCCCTGCAGCCTATTCACAGGCACAACAGGATCTGGGACCCGGGCTTGCCCCGAGGAGGAACATCTCATGGCTCTCATCCTCGGCAGAGCCTGATTCCGGAAAGGCACACGTCCGGCTCCTTGTCCCACACGGAAGGTGGCAGCCCTGAAAGCTCTTGCTGGTCTTCACCATCCCCCTGCAGCCAATTCACAGGCACAACAGGATTCACGACGCGGGCTTGCCCAGAGGAGGAACATCTCATGGCTCTCGTCCTCGGCAGAGCCGCTTTCCGAAAAGGCACACGTCCGTCTCCTTGTCCCACACGGAAGGTGGCAGCCCTGAAAGCTGTTCCTGGTCTTCACCGTCCCCCTGCAGCCTATTCACAGGCATAACAGGATCTGGGACCCGGGCTTGCCGAGAGGAGGAACATCTTATGGCTCTCGTCCTCGGCAGAGCCTGATTCCGAAAAGGCACATGTCCAGCTCCTTGTTCCACACGGAAGGTGGCAGCCCTGAAAGCTGTTGCTGGTGTTCACCGTCCCCCTGCAGCCTATTCACAGGCACAACAGCATTCACGATGCGGGCTTGCCCAGAGGAGGAACATCTCATGGCTCTCGTCCTCGGCAGAGCCTGATTCCGGAAAGGCACATGTCCGGCTCCTTGTCCCACACGGAAGGTGGCAGCCCTGAAAGCTCTTGCTGGTCTTCACCGTCCCCCTGCAGCCTATTCACGGCACAACAGGATTCACGACGCGGGCTTGCCCAGAGGAGGAACATCTCATGGCTCTCGTCCTCGGCAGAGACGCTTTCCGAAAAGGCACACGTCCAGCTCCTTGTCCCACACGGAAGGTGGCAGCCCTGAAAGCTGTTGCTGGTCTTCACCGTCCCCCTGCAGTCTATTCACAGGTACAACAGGATCTGGGACCCGGGCTTGCCCCGAGGAGGAAGATCTCATGGCTCTCGTCCTCGGCAGAGCCTGATTCCGGAAAGGCACATGTCCGGCTACTTGTCCCACACGGAAGGTGGCAGGCCGGAAAGATTTTGCTGGTCTTCACCGTCCCCCTGCAGCCTATTCACAGGCACAACAGGATCTGGGACACGGGCTTGCCCAGAGGAGGAACATCTCATGGCTCTCGTCCTCGGCAGAGCCTGTTTCCGAAACGGCACACATCCGGCTGCTCGTCCCACACGGAAGGTGGCAGCCCTGAAAGCTGTTGCTGGTCTTCACCGTCCCCCTGCAGCCTATTCACAGGCACAACAGCATTCACGATGCGGGCTTGCCCAGAGGAGGAAAATCTCATGGCTCTCCTCCTCGGCAGAGCCTGATTCCGGAAAGGCACACGTCCGGCTCCTTGTCCCACACGGAAGGTGGCAGCCCTGAAAGCTGTTCCTGGTCTTCACCGTCCCCCTGCAGCCTATTCACAGGCACAACAGGATTCACGACGCGGGCTTGACCAGAGGAGGAACATCTCATGGCTCTCATCCTCGGCAGAGCCTGATTCCGAAAAGGCACACGTCCGGCTCCTTGTCCCACACGGAAGGTGGCAGCCCTGAAAGCTGTTGCTGGTCTTCACCGTCCCCCTGCAGCCTATTCACAGGCACAACAGGATCTGGGACCCGGGTTTGCCCCGAGGAGGAACATCTCATGGCTCTCGTCCTCGGCAGAGCCTGATTCCGGAAAGGCACACGTCCGGCTCCTTGTCCCACACGGAAGGTGGCAGGCCGGAAAGATGTTGCTGGTCCTCACCGTCCCCCTGCAGGCTACTCACAGGCACAACAGGATCTGGGACCCGGGCTTGCCCAGAGGAGGAACATCTCATGGCTCTCGTCCTCAGCAGAGCCTGATTCCGAAAAGGCACAGGTCCGGCTCCTCGTCCCACACGGAAGGTGGAAGCCCTGAAAGCTGTTGCTGGTCTTCACCGTCCCCCTGCAGCCTATTCACAGGCACAACAGCTTTCACAATGCTGTCTTGCCCAGAGGAGGAACATCTCATGGCTCTCGTCCTCGGCAGAGTCTGATTCCGAAAAGGCACACTTCCGGCTCCTCGTCCCACACGGAAGGTGGCAGCCCTGAAAGCTGTTGCTGGTCTTCACCATCCCCCTGCAGCCTATTCACAGGCACAACAGGATTCAGGACCCGGGCATGCCCAGAGGAGGAACATCTCATGGCTCTCCTCCTCGGCAGAGCCTGATTCCGGAAAGGCACTCGTCCGGCTCCTTGTCCCAAACGGAAGGTGGCAGGCCGGAAAGCTGTTGCTGGTCTTCACCGTCCCCCTGCAGCCTATTCACAGGTACAACAGGATCTGGGACCCGGGCTTGCCCAGAGGAGGAACATCTCATGGCTCTCCTCCTCGGCAGAGCCTGATTCCGAAACAGTACACGTCTGGCTCCTTGTCCCAAACGGAAGGTGGCAGGCCGGAAAGCTGTTGCTGGTCTTCACCGTCCCCCTGCAGCCTATTCACAGGTACAACAGGATCTGGGACCCGGGCTTGCCCAGAGGAGGAACATCTCATGGCTCTCCTCCTCGGCAGAGACTGATTCCGAAAAGGCACACGTCTGGCTCCTTGTCCCACACGGAAGGTGGCAGCCCTGAAAGCTGTTGCTGGTCTTCACCGTCCCCCTGCAGCCCATTCACAGGCACAACAGGATCTGGGACCCGGGCTTGCCCAGAGGAGGAACATCACATGGCTCTCGTCCTCGGCAGAGCCTGATTCCGGAAAGGCACATGTCCGGCTCCTTGTCCCACACGGAAGTTGGCAGGCCGGAAAGATGTTGCTGGTCCTCACCGTACCCCTGCAGCCTATTCACAGGCACAACAGGATCTGGGACCCGAGCTTGCCCAGAGGAGGAACATCTCATGGCTCTCGTCCTTGGCAGAGCCTGATTCCGAAAAGGCACACGTCCGGCTCCTTGTCCCACACGGAAGGTGGCAGCCCTGAAAGCTGTTGCTGGTCTTCACTGTCCCCCTGCAGCCTATTCAAAGGCACAACAGGATCTGGGGCCAGGGCCTGCCCAGAGGAGGAACATCTCATGGCTCTCGTCCTCGGCAGACCCTGATTCCGAAAAGGCACACGTCCGGCTCCTTGTCCCACACGGAAGGTGGCAGTCCTGAAAGCTGTTGCTGGTCTTCACCGTCCCCCTGCAGCCAATTCACAGGCACAACAGGATTCATGACGCGGGATTGCCCAGAGGAGGAACATCTCATGGCTCTCGTCCTCGGCAGAGCCTGATTCCGGAAAGGCACATGTCCGGCTCCTTGTCCCACACGGAAGGTGGCAGCCCTGAAAGCTGTTGCTGGTCTTCACCATCCCCCTGCAGCCTATTCACAGGTACAACAGGATCTGGGACCCGGGCTTGCCCCGAGGAGTAAGATCTCATGGCTCTCGTCCTCGGCAGAGCCTGATTCCGGAAAGGCACATGTCCAGCTCCTTGTCCCAAACGGAAGGTGGCAGGCCGGAAAGATGTTGCTGGTCTTCACCGTCCCCCTGCAGCCAATTCACAGGCACAACAGGATTCATGACGCGGGCTTGCCCAGAGGAGGAACATCTCATGGCTCTCGTCCTCAGCAGAGCCTGTTTCCGAAAAGGCACACGTCCGGCTCCTCGTCCCACACGGAACGTGGCAGCCCTGAAAGCTGTTGCTGGTCTTCACCGTCCCCCTGCAGCCTATTCACAGGCACAACAGCATTCACGATGCGGGCTTGCCCAGAGGAGGAAAATCTCATGGCTCTCGTCCTCGGCAGATTCTGATTCAGAAAAGGCACACGTTCGGCTCCTTGTCCCACACGGAAGGTGGCAGCCCTGAAAGCTGTTGCTGGTCTTCACCGTCCCCCTGCAGCCTATTCACATGTACAACAGGATCTGGGACCCGGGCTTGCCCATTGGAGGAACATCTCATGGCTCTCCTCCTCGGCAGAGCCTGATTCTGGAAAGGCACACTTCCGGCTCCGTGTCCCACACGGAAGGTGGCAGGCCGGAAAGATGTTGCTGGACTTCACCGTCCCCCTGCAGCCAATTCACAGTCACAACAGGATCTGGGACCCGGGCTTGCCCAGAGGAGGAACATCTCTTGGCTCTCGTCCTCGGCAGAGCCTGATTCCGAAAAGGCACATGTCTGGCTCCTTGTCCCACACGGAAGGTGGGAGGCCGGAAAGCTGTTGCTGGTCTTCACCATCCCCCTGCATCCTATTCACAGGTACAACAGGATCTGGGACGCGGGCTTGCCCAGAGGAGGAACATCTCATGGCTCTCCTCCTCGGCAGAGTCTGATTCCGAAAAGGCACACGTCCGGCTCCTTGTCCCACAAGGAAGGTGGCAGCCCTGAAAGCTGTTGCTGGTCTTCACCGTCCCCCTGCAGCCTATTGACAGGCACAACAGGATCTGGGACCCGGGCTTGCCCAGAGGAGGAACATCACATGGCTCTCGTCCTCAGCAGAGCCTGATTGCGGAAAGGCACACGACCGGCTCCTTGTCCCACACGGAAGGTGGCAGCCCTGAAAGCTGTTGCTGGTCTTCACCGTCCCCCTGCAGCCTATTCACAGGCACAACAGCATTCACGACGCGGGCTTGCCCATAGGAGGAAAATCTCATGGCTCTCGTCCTCGGCAGAGTCTGATTCCGAAAAGGCAAACTTCCGGCTCCTTGTCCCATACGGAAGGTGGCAGCCCTGAAAGCTGTTGCTGGTCTTCATCGTCCCCCTGCAGCCAATTCACAGGCACAACAGGATTCACGACGCGGGCTTGCCCCGAGGAGGAAGATCTCATGGCTCTCGTCCTCGGCAGAGCCTGATTCGGTCAAGGCACACGTCCGGCTCCTTGTCCCACACGGAAGGTGGCAGCCCTGAAAGCTGTTGCTGGTCTTCACCGTCCCCCTGCAGCCAATTCACAGGCACAACAGGATTCACGACACGGGCTTGCCCATTGGAGGAACATCTCATGGCTCTCCTCCTCGGCAGAGCCTGATTCCGGAAAGGCACACGTCCGGCTCCTTGTCCCACACGGAACGTGGGAGCCCTGAAAGCTGTTGCTGGTCTTCACCGTCCCCCTGCAGCCAATTCACAGGCACAACAGGATTCATGACGCGGGCTTGCCCAGAGGAGGAACATCTTATGGCTCTCTTCCTCGGCATAGCCTGATTCCGAAAAGGCACACGTCCGGCTCCTTGTCCCACACGGAAGGTGGCAGCCCTGAAAGCTGTTGCTGGTCTTCACCGTCCCCCTGCAGCCAATTCACAGGCACAACAGGATTCATGACGCGGGCTTGCCCAGAGGAGGAACATCTTATGGCTCTCTTCCTCGGTATAGCCTGATTCCGAAAAGGCACACGTCCGGCTCCTTGTCCCACACGGAAGGTGGCAGCCCTGAAAGCTGTTGCTGGTCTTCACCGTCCCCCTGCAGCCTATTCACAGGCACAACAGGATTCAGGACCCGGGCATGCCCAGAGGAGGAACATCTCATGGCTCTCGTCCTCGGCAGGGCCTGTTTCTGAAAAGGCACATGTCCGGCTCCTTGTCCCACACGGATGGTGGCAGCCCTGAAAGCTGTTGCTGGTCTTCACCGTCCCCCTGCAGCCTATTCACAGGTACAACAGGATATGGGACCCGGGCTTGCCCCAAGGAGGAAGATCTCATGGCTCTCCTCCTCGGCAGAGCCTGCTTCTGGAAAGGCACACGTCCGGCTCCGTGTCCCACACGGAAGGTGGCAGGCCGGAAAGATGTTTCTGGTCTTCACCGTCCCCCTGTGGCCTATTCACAGGTACAACAGGATCTGGGACCCGGGCTTGCCCAGAGGAGGAACATCTCTTGGCTCTCGTCCTCGGCAGAGCCTGATTCCGAAAAGGCACATGTCTGGCTCCTTGTCCCACACGGAAGGTGGGAGGCCGGAAAGCTGTTGCTGGTCTTCACCGTCCCCCTGCATCCTATTCACAGGTACAACAGGATCTGGGACGCGGGCTTGCCCAGAGGAGGAACATCTCATGGCTCTCCTCCTCGGCAGAGTCTGATTCCGAAAAGGCACACGTCCGGCTCCTTGTCCCACGCGGAAGGTGGCAGCCCTGAAAGCTGTTGCTGGTCTTCACCATCCCCCTGCAGCCTATTCACAGGTACAACAGGATCTGGGACCCGGGCTTGCCCAGAGGAGGAACATCTCATGGCTCTCGTCCTCGGCAGAGCCTGATTCCGGAAAGGCACATGTCCGGCTCCTTGTCCCACACGGAAGGTGGCAGCCCTGAAAGCTCTTGCTGGTCTTCACCGTCCCCCTGCAGCCTATTCACGGCACAACAGGATTCACGACGCGGGCTTGCCCAGAGGAGGAACATCTCATGGCTCTCGTCCTCGGCAGAGACGCTTTCCGAAAAGGCACACGTCCAGCTCCTTGTCCCACACGGAAGGTGGCAGCCCTGAAAGCTGTTGCTGGTCTTCACCGTCCCCCTGCAGTCTATTCACAGGTACAACAGGATCTGGGACCCGGGCTTGCCCCGAGGAGGAAGATCTCATGGCTCTCGTCCTCGGCAGAGCCTGATTCCGGAAAGGCACATGTCCGGCTCCTTGTCCCACACGGAAGGTGGCAGGCCGGAAAGATTTTGCTGGTCTTCACCGTCCCCCTGCAGCCTATTCACAGGCACAACAGGATCTGGGACACGGGCTTGCCCAGAGGAGGAACATCTCATGGCTCTCGTCCTCGGCAGAGCCTGTTTCCGAAAAGGCACACATCCGGCTGCTCGTCCCACACGGAAGGTGGCAGCCCTGAAAGCTGTTGCTGGTCTTCACCGTCCCCCTGCAGCCTATTCACAGGCACAACAGCATTCACGATGCGGGCTTGCCCAGAGGAGGAAAATCTCATGGCTCTCCTCCTCGGCAGAGCCTGATTCCGGAAAGGCACACGTCCGGCTCCTTGTCCCACACGGAAGGTGGCAGCCCTGAAAGCTGTTGCTGGTCTTCACCGTCCCCCTGCAGCCTATTCACAGGCACAACAGGATTCACGACGCGGGCTTGACCAGAGGAGGAACATCTCATGGCTCTCATCCTCGGCAGAGCCTGATTCCGAAAAGGCACACGTCCGGCTCCTTGTCCCACACGGAAGGTGGCAGCCCTGAAAGCTGTTGCTGGTCTTCACCGTCCCCCTGCAGCCTATTCACAGGCACAACAGGATCTGGGACCCGGGTTTGCCCCGAGGAGGAACATCTCATGGCTCTCGTCCTCGGCAGAGCCTGATTCCGGAAAGGCACACGTCCGGCTCCTTGTCCCACACGGAAGGTGGCAGGCCGGAAAGATGTTGCTGGTCCTCACCGTCCCCCTGCAGGCTACTCACAGGCACAACAGGATCTGGGACCCGGGCTTGCCCAGAGGAAGAACATCTCATGGCTCTCGTGCTCAGCAGAGCCTGATTCCGAAAAGGCACAGGTCCGGCTCCTCGTCCCACACGGAAGGTGGAAGCCCTGAAAGCTGTTGCTGGTCTTCACCGTCCCCCTGCAGCCTATTCACAGGCACAACAGCTTTCACAATGCTGTCTTGCCCAGAGGAGGAACATCTCATGGCTCTCGTCCTCGGCAGAGTCTGATTCCGAAAAGGCACACTTCCGGCTCCTCGTCCCACACGGAAGGTGGCAGCCCTGAAAGCTGTTGCTGGTCTTCACCATCCCCCTGCAGCCTATTCACAGGCACAACAGGATTCAGGACCCGGGCATGCCCAGAGGAGGAACATCTCATGGCTCTCCTCCTCGGCAGAGCCTGATTCCGGAAAGGCACTCGTCCGGCTCCTTGTCCCAAACGGAAGGTGGCAGGCCGGAAAGCTGTTGCTGGTCTTCACCGTCCCCCTGCAGCCTATTCACAGGTACAACAGGATCTGGGACCTGGGCTTGCCCAGAGGAGGAACATCTCATGGCTCTCCTCCTCGGCAGAGCCTGATTCCGAAACAGTACATGTCTGGCTCCTTGTCCCAAACGGAAGGTGGCAGGCCGGAAAGCTGTTGCTGGTCTTCACCGTCCCCCTGCAGCCTATTCACAGGTACAACAGGATCTGGGACCCGGGCTTGCCCAGAGGAGGAACATCTCATGGCTCTCCTCCTCGGCAGAGACTGATTCCGAAAAGGCACATGTCCGGCTCCTTGTCCCACACGGAAGGTGGCAGCCCTGAAAGCTGTTGCTGGTCTTCACCGTCCCCCTGCAGCCCATTCACAGGCACAACAGGATCTGGGACCCGGGCTTCCCCAGAGGAGGAACATCACATGGCTCTCGTCCTCGGCAGAGCCTGATTCCGGAAAGGCACATGTCCGGCTCCTTGTCCCACACGGAAGTTGGCAGGCCGGAAAGATGTTGCTGGTCCTCACCGTACCCCTGCAGCCTATTCACAGGCACAACAGGATCTGGGACCCGAGCTTGCCCAGAGGAGGAACATCTCATGGCTCTCGTCCTTGGCAGAGCCTGATTCCGAAAAGGCACACGTCCGGCTCCTTATCCCACACGGAAGGTGGCAGCCCTGAAAGCTGTTGCTGGTCTTCACTGTCCCCCTGCAGCCTATTCAAAGGCACAACAGGATCTGGGGCCAGGGCCTGCCCAGAGGAGGAACATCTCATGGCTCTCGTCCTCGGCAGACCCTGATTCCGAAAAGGCACACGTCCGGCTCCTTGTCCCACACGGAAGGTGGCAGTCCTGAAAGCTGTTGCTGGTCTTCACCGTCCCCCTGCAGCCAATTCACAGGCACAACAGGATTCATGACGCGGGATTGCCCAGAGGAGGAACATCTCATGGCTCTCGTCCTCGGCAGAGCCTGATTCCGGAAAGGCACATGTCCGGCTCCTTGTCCCACACGGAAGGTGGCAGCCCTGAAAGCTGTTGCTGGTCTTCACCATCTCCCTGCAGCCTATTCACAGGTACAACAGGATCTGGGACCCGGGCTTGCCCCGAGGAGTAAGATCTCATGGCTCTCGTCCTCGGCAGAGCCTGATTCCGGAAAGGCACATGTCCAGCTCCTTGTCCCAAACGGAAGGTGGCAGGCCGGAAAGATGTTGCTGGTCTTCACCGTCCCCCTGCAGCCAATTCACAGGCACAACAGGATTCATGACGCGGGCTTGCCCAGAGGAGGAACATCTCATGGCTCTCGTCCTCAGCAGAGCCTGTTTCCGAAAAGGCACACGTCCGGCTCCTCGTCCCACACGGAACGTGGCAGCCCTGAAAGCTGTTGCTGGTCTTCACCGTCCCCCTGCAGCCTATTCACAGGCACAACAGCATTCACGATGCGGGCTTGCCCAGAGGAGGAAAATCTCATGGCTCTCGTCCTCGGCAGATTCTGATTCAGAAAAGGCACACGTTCGGCTCCTTGTCCCACACGGAAGGTGGCAGCCCTGAAAGCTGTTGCTGGTCTTCACCGTCCCCCTGCAGCCTATTCACATGTACAACAGGATCTGGGACCCGGGCTTGCCCATTGGAGGAACATCTCATGGCTCTCCTCCTCGGCAGAGCCTGATTCTGGAAAGGCACACTTCCGGCTCCGTGTCCCACACGGAAGGTGGCAGGCCGGAAAGATGTTGCTGGACTTCACCGTCCCCCTGCAGCCAATTCACAGTCACAACAGGATCTGGGACCCGGGCTTGCCCAGAGGAGGAACATCTCTTGGCTCTCGTCCTCGGCAGAGCCTGATTCCGAAAAGGCACATGTCTGGCTCCTTGTCCCACACGGAAGGTGGGAGGCCGGAAAGCTGTTGCTGGTCTTCACCATCCCCCTGCATCCTATTCACAGGTACAACAGGATCTGGGACGCGGGCTTGCCCAGAGGAGGAACATCTCATGGCTCTCCTCCTCGGCAGAGTCTGATTCCGAAAAGGCACACGTCCGGCTCCTTGTCCCACAAGGAAGGTGGCAGCCCTGAAAGCTGTTGCTGGTCTTCACCGTCCCCCTGCAGCCTATTGACAGGCACAACAGGATCTGGGACCCGGGCTTGCCCAGAGGAGGAACATCACATGGCTCTCGTCCTCAGCAGAGCCTGATTGCGGAAAGGCACACGACCGGCTCCTTGTCCCACACGGAAGGTGGCAGCCCTGAAAGCTGTTGCTGGTCTTCACCGTCCCCCTGCAGCCTATTCACAGGCACAACAGCATTCACGACGCGGGCTTGCCCATAGGAGGAAAATCTCATGGCTCTCGTCCTCGGCAGAGTCTGATTCCGAAAAGGCAAACTTCCGGCTCCTTGTCCCATACGGAAGGTGGCAGCCCTGAAAGCTGTTGCTGGTCTTCATCGTCCCCCTGCAGCCAATTCACAGGCACAACAGGATTCACGACGCGGGCTTGCCCCGAGGAGGAAGATCTCATGGCTCTCGTCCTCGGCAGAGCCTGATTCGGTCAAGGCACACGTCCGGCTCCTTGTCCCACACGGAAGGTGGCAGCCCTGAAAGCTGTTGCTGGTCTTCACCGTCCCCCTGCAGCCAATTCACAGGCACAACAGGATTCACGACACGGGCTTGCCCATTGGAGGAACATCTCATGGCTCTCCTCCTCGGCAGAGCCTGATTCCGGAAAGGCACACGTCCGGCTCCTTGTCCCACACGGAACGTGGGAGCCCTGAAAGCTGTTGCTGGTCTTCACCGTCCCCCTGCAGCCAATTCACAGGCACAACAGGATTCATGACGCGGGCTTGCCCAGAGGAGGAACATCTTATGGCTCTCTTCCTCGGCATAGCCTGATTCCGAAAAGGCACACGTCCGGCTCCTTGTCCCACACGGAAGGTGGCAGCCCTGAAAGCTGTTGCTGGTCTTCACCGTCCCCCTGCAGCCAATTCACAGGCACAACAGGATTCATGACGCGGGCTTGCCCAGAGGAGGAACATCTTATGGCTCTCTTCCTCGGCATAGCCTGATTCCGAAAAGGCACACGTCCGGCTCCTTGTCCCACACGGAAGGTGGCAGCCCTGAAAGCTGTTGCTGGTCTTCACCGTCCCCCTGCAGCCTATTCACAGGCACAACAGGATTCAGGACCCGGGCATGCCCAGAGGAGGAACATCTCATGGCTCTCGTCCTCGGCAGGGCCTGTTTCTGAAAAGGCACATGTCCGGCTCCTTGTCCCACACGGATGGTGGCAGCCCTGAAAGCTTTTGCTGGTCTTCACCGTCCCCCTGCAGCCTATTCACAGGTACAACAGGATATGGGACCCGGGCTTGCCCCAAGGAGGAAGATCTCATGGCTCTCCTCCTCGGCAGAGCCTGCTTCTGGAAAGGCACACATCCGGCTCCGTGTCCCACACGGAAGGTGGCAGGCCGGAAAGATGTTTCTGGTCTTCACCGTCCCCCTGTGGCCTATTCACAGGTACAACAGGATCTGGGACCCGGGCTTGCCCAGAGGAGGAACATCTCTTGGCTCTCGTCCTCGGCAGAGCCTGATTCCGAAAAGGCACATGTCTGGCTCCTTGTCCCACACGGAAGGTGGGAGGCCGGAAAGCTGTTGCTGGTCTTCACCGTCCCCCTGCATCCTATTCACAGGTACAACAGGATCTGGGACGCGGGCTTGCCCAGAGGAGGAACATCTCATGGCTCTCCTCCTCGGCAGAGTCTGATTCCGAAAAGGCACACGTCCGGCTCCTTGTCCCACACGGAAGGTGGCAGCCCTGAAAGCTGTTGCTGGTCTTCACCGTCCCCCTGCAGCCTATTGACAGGCACAACAGGATCTGGGACCCGGGCTTTCCCAGAGGAGGAACATCACATGGCTCTCGTCCTCAGCAGAGCCTGATTGCGGAAAGGCACACGTCCGGCTCCTTGTCCCACACGGAAGGTGGCAGCCCTGAAAGCTGTTGCTGGTCTTCACCGTCCCCCGGCAGCCTTTTCACAGGCACAACAGAAATCATGACGCGGGCTTGCCCAGAGGAGGAACATCTTATGGCTCTCTTCCTCGGCATAGCCTGATTCCGGAAAGGCACACGTCCGGCTCCTTGTCCCACACGGAACGTGGGAGCCCTGAAAGCTGTTGCTGGTCTTCACCGTCCCCCTGCAGCCAATTCACAGGCACAACAGGATTCATGACGCGGGCTTGCCCAGAGGAGGAACATCTTATGGCTCTCTTCCTCGGCATAGCCTGATTCCGAAAAGGCACACGTCCGGCTCCTTGTCCCACACGGAAGGTGGCAGCCCTGAAAGCTGTTGCTGGTCTTCACCGTCCCCCTGCAGCCAATTCACAGGCACAACAGGATTCATGACGCGGGCTTGCCCAGAGGAGGAACATCTTATGGCTCTCTTCCTCGGCATAGCCTGATTCCGAAAAGGCACACGTCCGGCTCCTTGTCCCACACGGAAGGTGGCAGCCCTGAAAGCTGTTGCTGGTCTTCACCGTCCCCCTGCAGCCTATTCACAGGCACAACAGGATTCAGGACCCGGGCATGCCCAGAGGAGGAACATCTCATGGCTCTCGTCCTCGGCAGGGCCTGTTTCTGAAAAGGCACATGTCCGGCTCCTTGTCCCACACGGATGGTGGCAGCCCTGAAAGCTTTTGCTGGTCTTCACCGTCCCCCTGCAGCCTATTCACAGGTACAACAGGATATGGGACCCGGGCTTGCCCCAAGGAGGAAGATCTCATGGCTCTCCTCCTCGGCAGAGCCTGCTTCTGGAAAGGCACACGTCCGGCTCCGTGTCCCACACGGAAGGTGGCAGGCCGGAAAGATGTTTCTGGTCTTCACCGTCCCCCTGTGGCCTATTCACAGGTACAACAGGATCTGGGACCCGGGCTTGCCCAGAGGAGGAACATCTCTTGGCTCTCGTCCTCGGCAGAGCCTGATTCCGAAAAGGCACATGTCTGGCTCCTTGTCCCACACGGAAGGTGGGAGGCCGGAAAGCTGTTGCTGGTCTTCACCGTCCCCCTGCATCCTATTCACAGGTACAACAGGATCTGGGACGCGGGCTTGCCCAGAGGAGGAACATCTCATGGCTCTCCTCCTCGGCAGAGTCTGATTCCGAAAAGGCACACGTCCGGCTCCTTGTCCCACACGGAAGGTGGCAGCCCTGAAAGCTGTTGCTGGTCTTCACCGTCCCCCTGCAGCCTATTGACAGGCACAACAGGATCTGGGACCCGGGCTTTCCCAGAGGAGGAACATCACATGGCTCTCGTCCTCAGCAGAGCCTGATTGCGGAAAGGCACACGTCCGGCTCCTTGTCCCACACGGAAGGTGGCAGCCCTGAAAGCTGTTGCTGGTCTTCACCGTCCCCCGGCAGCCTTTTCACAGGCACAACAGAAATCATGACGCGGGCTTGCCCAGAGGAGGAACATCTTATGGCTCTCTTCCTCGGCATAGCCTGATTCCGAAAAGGCACACGTCCGGCTCCTTGTCCCACACGGAAGGTGGCAGCCCTGAAAGCTGTTGCTGGTCTTCACCGTCCCCCTGCAGCCTATTCACAGGCACAACAGGATTCAGGACCCGGGCATTCCCAGTGGAGGAACATCTCATGGCTCTCGTCCTCGGCAGGGCCTGTTTCTGAAAAGGCACATGTCCAGCTCCTTGTCCCTCACGGATGGTGGCAGCCCTGAAAGCTGTTGCTGGTCTTCACCGTCCCCCTGCAGCCTATTCACAGGTACAACAGGATATGGGACCCGGGCTTGCCCCAAGGAGGAAGATCTCATGGCTCTCCTCCTCGGCAGAGCCTGCTTCTGGAAAGGCACACGTCCGGCTCCGTGTCCCACACGGAAGGTGGCAGGCCGGAAAGATGTTTCTGGTCTTCACCGTCCCCCTGCAGCCTATTCACAGTCACAACAGGATCTGGGACCCGGGCTTTCCCAGAGGAGGAACATCACATGGCTCTCGTCCTCAGCAGAGCCTGATTGCGGAAAGGCACACGTCCGGCTCCTTGTCCCACACGGAAGGTGGCAGCCCTGAAAGCTGTTTCTGGTCTTCACCGTCCCCCTGCATCCTATTCACAGGTACAACAGGATCTGGGACGCGGGCTTGCCCAGAGGATGAACATCTCATGGCTCTCCTCCTCGGCAGAGTCTGATTCCGAAAAGGCACACGTCCGGCTCCTTGTCCCACACGGAAGGTGGCAGCCCTGAAAGCTGTTGCTGGTCTTCACCGTCCCCCTGCAGCCTATTCACAGGTACAACAGGATCTGGGACCCGGGCTTTCCCAGAGGAGGAACATCACATGGCTCTCGTCCTCAGCAGAGCCTGATTGCGGAAAGGCACACGTCCGGCTCCTTGTCCCACACGGAAGGTGGCAGCCCTGAAAGCTGTTGCTGGTCTTCACCGTCCCCCTGCAGCCTATTGACAGGCACAACAGGATTCAGGACCCGGGCATGCCCAGAGGAGGAAGATCTCATGGCTCTCGTCCTCGGCAGAGCCTGATTCCGGAAAGGCACACGTCCGGCTCCTTGTCCCACACGGAAGGTGGCAGCCCTGAAAGCTGTTGCTGGTCTTCACCGTCCCCCTGCAGCCAATTCACAGGCACAACAGGATTCATGACGCGGGCTTGCCCAGAGGAGGAACATCTTATGGCTCTCTTCCTCGGCATAGCCTGATTCCGAAAAGGCACACGTCCGGCTCCTTGTCCCACACGGAAGGTGGCAGCCCTGAAAGCTGTTGCTGGCCTTCACCGTCCCCCTGCAGCCTATTCACAGGCACAACAGGATTCAGGACCCGGGCATGCCCAGAGGAGGAACATCTCATGGCTCTCGTCCTCGGCAGGGCCTGTTTCTGAAAAGGCACATGTCCGGCTCCTTGTCCCACACGGATGGTGGCAGCCCTGAAAGCTGTTGCTGGTCTTCACCGTCCCCCTGCAGCCTATTCACAGGTACAACAGGATATGGGACCCGGGCTTGCCCCAAGGAGGAAGATCTCATGGCTCTCCTCCTCGGCAGAGCCTGCTTCTGGAAAGGCACACGTCCGGCTCCGTGTCCCACACGGAAGGTGGCAGGCCGGAAAGATGTTTCTGGTCTTCACCGTCCCCCTGTGGCCTATTCACAGGTACAACAGGATCTGGGACGCGGGCTTGCCCAGAGGAGGAACATCTCATGGCTCTCCTCCTCGGCAGAGTCTGATTCCGAAAAGGCACACGTCCGGCTCCTCGTCCCACACGGAAGGTGGCAGCCCTGAAAGCTGTTGCTGGTCTTCACCGTCCCCCTGCAGCCTATTCACAGGCACAACAGCATTCACGACGCGGGCTTGCCCATAGGAGGAAAATCTCATGGCTCTCGTCCTCGGCAGAGTCTGATTCCGAAAAGGCACATGTCCGGCTTCTTGTCCCATACGGAAGGTGGCAGCCCTGAAAGCTGTTGCTGGTCTTCATCGTCCCCCTGCAGCCAATTCACAGGCACAACAGGATTCACGACGCTGGCTTGCCCCGAGGAGGAAGATCTCATGGCTCTCGTCCTCGGCAGAGCCTGATTCGGTCAAGGCACACGTCCGGCTCCTTGTCCCACACGGAAGGTGGCAGCCCTGAAAGCTGTTGCTGGTCTTCACCGTCCCCCTGCAGCCAATTCACAGGCACAACAGGATTCACGACACGGGCTTGCCCATTGGAGGAACATCTCATGGCTCTCCTCCTCGGCAGAGCCTGATTCCGGAAAGGCACACGTCCGGCTCCTTGTCCCACACGGAAGGTGGCAGCCCTGAAAGCTGTTGCTGGTCTTCACCGTCCCCCTGCAGCCAATTCACAGGCACAACAGGATTCAGGACCCGGCCATGCCCACTGGAGGAACATCTCATGGCTCTCCTCCTCGGCAGAGCCTGATTCCGGAAAGGCACACGTCCGGCTCTTTGTCCCACACAGAAGGTGGCAGCCCTGAAAGCTGTTGCTGGTCTTCACCGTCCCCCTGCAGCCTATTCACAGGCACAACAGCATTCACGACGCGGGCTTGCCCATAGGAGGAAAATCTCATGGCTCTCTTCCTCGGCAGAGTCTGATTCCGATAAGGCAAAATTCCGGCTCCTTGTCCCATACGGAAGGTGGCAGCCCTGAAAGCTGTTGCTGGTCTTCACCGTCCCCCTGCAGCCAATTCACAGGCACAACAGGATTCACGACGCGGGCTTGCCCCGAGGAGGAAGATCTCATGGCTCTCGTCCTCGGCAGACCCTGATTCGGGCAAGGCACACGTCCGGCTCCTTGTCCCACACGGAAGGTGGCAGCCCTGAAAGCTGTTGCTGGACTTCACCGTCCCCCTGCAGCCTATTCACAGGCACAACAGGATTCACGACACGGGCTTGCCCAGTGGAGGAACATCTCATGGCTCTCCTCCTCGGCAGAGCCTGATTCCGGAAAGGCACACGTCCGGCTCTTTGTCCCACACAGAAGGTGGCAGCCCTGAAAGCTGTTGCTGGTCTTCACCGTCCCCCTGCAGCCTATTCACAGGTACAACAGGATCTGGGACCCGGGCTTGCCCCGAGGAGGAAGATCTCATGGCTCTCGTCCTCGGCAGAGCCTGATTCCGGAAAGGCACACGTCCGGCTCCTTGTCCCACACGGAAGGTGGCAGTCCTGAAAGCTGTTGCTGGTCTTCACCGTCCCCCTGCAGCCAATTCACAGGCACAACAGGATTCATGACGCGGGATTGCCCAGAGGAGGAACATCTCATGGCTCTCGTCCTCGGCAGAGCCTGATTCCGGAAAGGCACATGTCCGGCTCCTTGTCCCACACGGAAGGTGGCAGCCCTGAAAGCTGTTGCTGGTCTTCACCATCCCCCTGCAGCCTATTCACAGGTACAACAGGATCTGGGACCCGGGCTTGCCCCGAGGAGTAAGATCTCATGGCTCTCGTCCTCGGCAGAGCCTGATTCCGGAAAGGCACATGTCCAGCTCCTTGTCCCAAACGGAAGGTGGCAGGCCGGAAAGATGTTGCTGGTCTTCACCGTCCCCCTGCAGCCAATTCACAGGCACAACAGGATTCATGACGCGGGCTTGCCCAGAGGAGGAACATCTCATGGCTCTCGTCCTCAGCAGAGCCTGTTTCCGAAAAGGCACACGTCCGGCTCCTCGTCCCACACGGAACGTGGCAGCCCTGAAAGCTGTTGCTGGTCTTCACCGTCCCCCTGCAGCCTATTCACAGGCACAACAGCATTCACGATGCGGGCTTGCCCAGAGGAGGAAAATCTCATGGCTCTCGTCCTCGGCAGATTCTGATTCAGAAAAGGCACACGTTCGGCTCCTTGTCCCACACGGAAGGTGGCAGCCCTGAAAGCTGTTGCTGGTCTTCACCGTCCCCCTGCAGCCTATTCACATGTACAACAGGATCTGGGACCCGGGCTTGCCCATTGGAGGAACATCTCATGGCTCTCCTCCTCGGCAGAGCCTGATTCTGGAAAGGCACACTTCCGGCTCCGTGTCCCACACGGAAGGTGGCAGGCCGGAAAGATGTTGCTGGACTTCACCGTCCCCCTGCAGCCAATTCACAGTCACAACAGGATCTGGGACCCGGGCTTGCCCAGAGGAGGAACATCTCTTGGCTCTCGTCCTCGGCAGAGCCTGATTCCGAAAAGGCACATGTCTGGCTCCTTGTCCCACACGGAAGGTGGGAGGCCGGAAAGCTGTTGCTGGTCTTCACCATCCCCCTGCATCCTATTCACAGGTACAACAGGATCTGGGACGCGGGCTTGCCCAGAGGAGGAACATCTCATGGCTCTCCTCCTCGGCAGAGTCTGATTCCGAAAAGGCACACGTCCGGCTCCTTGTCCCACAAGGAAGGTGGCAGCCCTGAAAGCTGTTGCTGGTCTTCACCGTCCCCCTGCAGCCTATTGACAGGCACAACAGGATCTGGGACCCGGGCTTGCCCAGAGGAGGAACATCACATGGCTCTCGTCCTCAGCAGAGCCTGATTGCGGAAAGGCACACGACCGGCTCCTTGTCCCACACGGAAGGTGGCAGCCCTGAAAGCTGTTGCTGGTCTTCACCGTCCCCCTGCAGCCTATTCACAGGCACAACAGCATTCACGACGCGGGCTTGCCCAGAGGAGGAAAATCTCATGGCTCTCGTCCTCGGCAGAGTCTGATTCCGAAAAGGCAAACTTCCGGCTCCTTGTCCCATACGGAAGGTGGCAGCCCTGAAAGCTGTTGCTGGTCTTCATCGTCCCCCTGCAGCCAATTCACAGGCACAACAGGATTCACGACGCGGGCTTGCCCCGAGGAGGAAGATCTCATGGCTCTCGTCCTCGGCAGAGCCTGATTCGGTCAAGGCATACGTCCGGCTCCTTGTCCCACACGGAAGGTGGCAGCCCTGAAAGCTGTTGCTGGTCTTCACCGTCCCCCTGCAGCCTATTCACAGGCACAACAGGATTCACGACACGGGCTTGCCCATTGGAGGAACATCTCATGGCTCTCCTCCTCGGCAGAGCCTGATTCCGGAAAGGCACACGTCCGGCTCCTTGTCCCACACGGAACGTGGGAGCCCTGAAAGCTGTTGCTGGTCTTCACCGTCCCCCTGCAGCCAATTCACAGGCACAACAGGATTCATGACGCGGGCTTGCCCAGAGGAGGAACATCTTATGGCTCTCTTCCTCGGCATAGCCTGATTCCGAAAAGGCACACGTCCGGCTCCTTGTCCCACACGGAAGGTGGCAGCCCTGAAAGCTGTTGCTGGTCTTCACCGTCCCCCTGCAGCCAATTCACAGGCACAACAGGATTCATGACGCGGGCTTGCCCAGAGGAGGAACATCTTATGGCTCTCTTCCTCGGCATAGCCTGATTCCGAAAAGGCACACGTCCGGCTCCTTGTCCCACACGGAAGGTGGCAGCCCTGAAAGCTGTTGCTGGTCTTCACCGTCCCCCTGCAGCCTATTCACAGGCACAACAGGATTCAGGACCCGGGCATGCCCAGAGGAGGAACATCTCATGGCTCTCGTCCTCGGCAGGGCCTGTTTCTGAAAAGGCACATGTCCGGCTCCTTGTCCCACACGGATGGTGGAAGCCCTGAAAGCTGTTGCTGGTCTTCACCGTCCCCCTGCAGCCTATTCACAGGTACAACAGGATATGGGACCCGGGCTTGCCCCAAGGAGGAAGATCTCATGGCTCTCCTCCTCGGCAGAGCCTGCTTCTGGAAAGGCACACGTCCGGCTCCGTGTCCCACACGGAAGGTGGCAGGCCGGAAAGATGTTTCTGGTCTTCACCGTCCCCCTGTGGCCTATTCACAGGTACAACAGGATCTGGGACCCGGGCTTGCCCAGAGGAGGAACATCTCTTGGCTCTCGTCCTCGGCAGAGCCTGATTCCGAAAAGGCACATGTCTGGCTCCTTGTCCCACACGGAAGGTGGGAGGCCGGAAAGCTGTTGCTGGTCTTCACCGTCCCCCTGCATCCTATTCACAGGTACAACAGGATCTGGGACGCGGGCTTGCCCAGAGGAGGAACATCTCATGGCTCTCCTCCTCGGCAGAGTCTGATTCCGAAAAGGCACACGTCCGGCTCCTTGTCCCACACGGAAGGTGGCAGCCCTGAAAGCTGTTGCTGGTCTTCACCATCCCCCTGCAGCCTATTCACAGGTACAACAGGATCTGGGACCCGGGCTTGCCCAGAGGAGGAACATCTCATGGCTCTCGTCCTCGGCAGAGCCTGATTCCGGAAAGGCACATGTCCGGCTCCTTGTCCCACACGGAAGGTGGCAGCCCTGAAAGCTCTTGCTGGTCTTCACCGTCCCCCTGCAGCCTATTCACGGCACAACAGGATTCACGACGCGGGCTTGCCCAGAGGAGGAACATCTCATGGCTCTCGTCCTCGGCAGAGACGCTTTCCGAAAAGGCACACGTCCAGCTCCTTGTCCCACACGGAAGGTGGCAGCCCTGAAAGCTGTTGCTGGTCTTCACCGTCCCCCTGCAGTCTATTCACAGGTACAACAGGATCTGGGACCCGGGCTTGCCCCGAGGAGGAAGATCTCATGGCTCTCGTCCTCGGCAGAGCCTGATTCCGGAAAGGCACATGTCCGGCTCCTTGTCCCACACGGAAGGTGGCAGGCCGGAAAGATTTTGCTGGTCTTCACCGTCCCCCTGCAGCCTATTCACAGGCACAACAGGATCTGGGACACGGGCTTGCCCAGAGGAGGAACATCTCATGGCTCTCGTCCTCGGCAGAGCCTGTTTCCGAAAAGGCACACATCCGGCTGCTAGTCCCACACGGAAGGTGGCAGCCCTGAAAGCTGTTGCTGGTCTTCACCGTCCCCCTGCAGCCTATTCACAGGCACAACAGCATTCACGATGCGGGCTTGCCCAGAGGAGGAAAATCTCATGGCTCTCCTCCTCGGCAGAGCCTGATTCCGGAAAGGCACACGTCCGGCTCCTTGTCCCACACGGAAGGTGGCAGCCCTGAAAGCTGTTCCTGGTCTTCACCGTCCCCCTGCAGCCTATTCACAGGCACAACAGGATTCACGACGCGGGCTTGACCAGAGGAGGAACATCTCATGGCTCTCCTCCTCGGCAGAGTCTGATTCCGAAAAGGCACACGTCCGGCTCCTTGTCCCACACGGAAGGTGGCAGCCCTGAAAGCTGTTGCTGGTCTTCACCGTCCCCCTGCAGCCTATTCACAGGCACAACAGGATCTGGGACCCGGGTTTGCCCCGAGGAGGAACATCTCATGGCTCTCGTCCTCGGCAGAGCCTGATTCCGGAAAGGCACACGTCCGGCTCCTTGTCCCACACGGAAGGTGGCAGGCCGGAAAGATGTTGCTGGTCCTCACCGTCCCCCTGCAGGCTACTCACAGGCACAACAGGATCTGGGACCCGGGCTTGCCCAGAGGAGGAACATCTCATGGCTCTCGTCCTCAGCAGAGCCTGATTCCGAAAAGGCACAGGTCCGGCTCCTCGTCCCACACGGAAGGTGGAAGCCCTGAAAGCTGTTGCTGGTCTTCACCGTCCCCCTGCAGCCTATTCACAGGCACAACAGCTTTCACAATGCTGTCTTGCCCAGAGGAGGAACATCTCATGGCTCTCGTCCTCGGCAGAGTCTGATTCCGAAAAGGCACACTTCCGGCTCCTCGTCCCACACGGAAGGTGGCAGCCCTGAAAGCTGTTGCTGGTCTTCACCATCCCCCTGCAGCCTATTCACAGGCACAACAGGATTCAGGACCCGGGCATGCCCAGAGGAGGAACATCTCATGGCTCTCCTCCTCGGCAGAGCCTGATTCCGGAAAGGCACTCGTCCGGCTCCTTGTCCCAAACGGAAGGTGGCAGGCCGGAAAGCTGTTGCTGGTCTTCACCGTCCCCCTGCAGCCTATTCACAGGTACAACAGGATCTGGGACCCGGGCTTGCCCAGAGGAGGAACATCTCATGGCTCTCCTCCTCGGCAGAGCCTGATTCCGAAACAGTACACGTCTGGCTCCTTGTCCCAAACGGAAGGTGGCAGGCCGGAAAGCTGTTGCTGGTCTTCACCGTCCCCCTGCAGCCTATTCACAGGTACAACAGGATCTGGGACCCGGGCTTGCCCAGAGGAGGAACATCTCATGGCTCTCCTCCTCGGCAGAGACTGATTCCGAAAAGGCACACGTCTGGCTCCTTGTCCCACACGGAAGGTGGCAGCCCTGAAAGCTGTTGCTGGTCTTCACCGTCCCCCTGCAGCCCATTCACAGGCACAACAGGATCTGGGACCCGGGCTTGCCCAGAGGAGGAACATCACATGGCTCTCGTCCTCGGCAGAGCCTGATTCCGGAAAGGCACATGTCCGGCTCCTTGTCCCACACGGAAGTTGGCAGGCCGGAAAGATGTTGCTGGTCCTCACCGTACCCCTGCAGCCTATTCACAGGCACAACAGGATCTGGGACCCGAGCTTGCCCAGAGGAGGAACATCTCATGGCTCTCGTCCTTGGCAGAGCCTGATTCCGAAAAGGCACACGTCCGGCTCCTTGTCCCACACGGAAGGTGGCAGCCCTGAAAGCTGTTGCTGGTCTTCACTGTCCCCCTGCAGCCTACTCAAAGGCACAACAGGATTTGGGGCCAGGGCCTGCCCAGAGGAGGAACATCTCATGGCTCTCGTCCTCGGCAGACCCTGATTCCGAAAAGGCACACGTCCGGCTCCTTGTCCCACACGGAAGGTGGCAGTCCTGAAAGCTGTTGCTGGTCTTCACCGTCCCCCTGCAGCCAATTCACAGGCACAACAGGATTCATGACGCGGGATTGCCCAGAGGAGGAACATCTCATGGCTCTCGTCCTCGGCAGAGCCTGATTCCGGAAAGGCACATGTCCGGCTCCTTGTCCCACACGGAAGGTGGCAGCCCTGAAAGCTGTTGCTGGTCTTCACCATCCCCCTGCAGCCTATTCACAGGTACAACAGGATCTGGGACCCGGGCTTGCCCCGAGGAGTAAGATCTCATGGCTCTCGTCCTCGGCAGAGCCTGATTCCGGAAAGGCACATGTCCAGCTCCTTGTCCCAAACGGAAGGTGGCAGGCCGGAAAGATGTTGCTGGTCTTCACCGTCCCCCTGCAGCCAATTCACAGGCACAACAGGATTCATGACGCGGGCTTGCCCAGAGGAGGAACATCTCATGGCTCTCGTCCTCAGCAGAGCCTGTTTCCGAAAAGGCACACGTCCGGCTCCTCGTCCCACACGGAACGTGGCAGCCCTGAAAGCTGTTGCTGGTCTTCACCGTCCCCCTGCAGCCTATTCACAGGCACAACAGCATTCACGATGCGGGCTTGCCCAGAGGAGGAAAATCTCATGGCTCTCGTCCTCGGCAGATTCTGATTCAGAAAAGGCACACGTTCGGCTCCTTGTCCCACACGGAAGGTGGCAGCCCTGAAAGCTGTTGCTGGTCTTCACCGTCCCCCTGCAGCCTATTCACATGTACAACAGGATCTGGGACCCGGGCTTGCCCATTGGAGGAACATCTCATGGCTCTCCTCCTCGGCAGAGCCTGATTCTGGAAAGGCACACTTCCGGCTCCGTGTCCCACACGGAAGGTGGCAGGCCGGAAAGATGTTGCTGGACTTCACCGTCCCCCTGCAGCCAATTCACAGTCACAACAGGATCTGGGACCCGGGCTTGCCCAGAGGAGGAACATCTCTTGGCTCTCGTCCTCGGCAGAGCCTGATTCCGAAAAGGCACATGTCTGGCTCCTTGTCCCACACGGAAGGTGGGAGGCCGGAAAGCTGTTGCTGGTCTTCACCATCCCCCTGCATCCTATTCACAGGTACAACAGGATCTGGGACGCGGGCTTGCCCAGAGGAGGAACATCACATGGCTCTCGTCCTCAGCAGAGCCTGATTGCGGAAAGGCACACGACCGGCTCCTTGTCCCACACGGAAGGTGGCAGCCCTGAAAGCTGTTGCTGGTCTTCACCGTCCCCCTGCAGCCTATTCACAGGCACAACAGCATTCACGACGCGGGCTTGCCCATAGGAGGAAAATCTCATGGCTCTCGTCCTCGGCAGAGTCTGATTCCGAAAAGGCAAACTTCCGGCTCCTTGTCCCATACGGAAGGTGGCAGCCCTGAAAGCTGTTGCTGGTCTTCATCGTCCCCCTGCAGCCAATTCACAGGCACAACAGGATTCACGACGCGGGCTTGCCCCGAGGAGGAAGATCTCATGGCTCTCGTCCTCGGCAGAGCCTGATTCGGTCAAGGCACACGTCCGGCTCCTTGTCCCACACGGAAGGTGGCAGCCCTGAAAGCTGTTGCTGGTCTTCACCGTCCCCCTGCAGCCAATTCACAGGCACAACAGGATTCACGACACGGGCTTGCCCATTGGAGGAACATCTCATGGCTCTCCTCCTCGGCAGAGCCTGATTCCGGAAAGGCACACGTCCGGCTCCTTGTCCCACACGGAACGTGGGAGCCCTGAAAGCTGTTGCTGGTCTTCACCGTCCCCCTGCAGCCAATTCACAGGCACAACAGGATTCATGACGCGGGCTTGCCCAGAGGAGGAACATCTTATGGCTCTCTTCCTCGGCATAGCCTGATTCCGAAAAGGCACACGTCCGGCTCCTTGTCCCACACGGAAGGTGGCAGCCCTGAAAGCTGTTGCTGGTCTTCACCGTCCCCCTGCAGCCAATTCACAGGCACAACAGGATTCATGACGCGGGCTTGCCCAGAGGAGGAACATCTTATGGCTCTCTTCCTCGGCATAGCCTGATTCCGAAAAGGCACACGTCCGGCTCCTTGTCCCACACGGAAGGTGGCAGCCCTGAAAGCTGTTGCTGGTCTTCACCGTCCCCCTGCAGCCTATTCACAGGCACAACAGGATTCAGGACCCGGGCATGCCCAGAGGAGGAACATCTCATGGCTCTCGTCCTCGGCAGGGCCTGTTTCTGAAAAGGCACATGTCCGGCTCCTTGTCCCACACGGATAGTGGCAGCCCTGAAAGCTGTTGCTGGTCTTCACCGTCCCCCTGCAGCCTATTCACAGGTACAACAGGATCTGGGACCCGGGCTTGCCCCAAGGAGGAAGATCTCATGGCTCTCCTCCTCGGCAGAGCCTGCTTCTGGAAAGGCACACGTCCGGCTCCGTGTCCCACACGGAAGGTGGCAGGCCGGAAAGATGTTTCTGGTCTTCACCGTCCCCCTGTGGCCTATTCACAGGTACAACAGGATCTGGGACCCGGGCTTGCCCAGAGGAGGAACATCTCTTGGCTCTCGTCCTCGGCAGAGCCTGATTCCGAAAAGGCACATGTCTGGCTCCTTGTCCCACACGGAAGGTGGGAGGCCGGAAAGCTGTTGCTGGTCTTCACCGTCCCCCTGCATCCTATTCACAGGTACAACAGGATCTGGGACGCGGGCTTGCCCAGAGGAGGAACATCTCATGGCTCTCCTCCTCGGCAGAGTCTGATTCCGAAAAGGCACACGTCCGGCTCCTTGTCCCACACGGAAGGTGGCAGCCCTGAAAGCTGTTGCTGGTCTTCACCGTCCCCCTGCAGCCTATTGACAGGCACAACAGGATCTGGGACCCGGGCTTTCCCAGAGGAGGAACATCACATGGCTCTCGTCCTCAGCAGAGCCTGATTGCGGAAAGGCACATGTCCGGCTCCTTGTCCCACACGGAAGGTGGCAGCCCTGAAAGCTGTTGCTGGTCTTCACCGTCCCCCGGCAGCCTTTTCACAGGCACAACAGAAATCATGACGCGGGCTTGCCCAGAGGAGGAACATCTTATGGCTCTCTTCCTCGGCATAGCCTGATTCCGAAAAGGCACACGTCCGGCTCGTTGTCCCACACGGAAGGTGGCAGCCCTGAAAGCTGTTGCTGGTCTTCACCGTCCCCCTGCAGCTTATTCACAGGCACAACAGGATTCAGGACCCGGGCATGCCCAGAGGAGGAACATCTCATGGCTCTCGTCCTCGGCAGGGCCTGTTTCCGAAAAGGCACACGTCCGGCTCCTCGTCCCACACGGAACGTGGCAGCCCTGAAAGCTGTTGCTGGTCTTCACCGTCCCCCTGCAGCCTATTCACAGGCACAACAGCATTCACGATGCGGGCTTGCCCAGAGGAGGAAAATCTCATGGCTCTCGTCCTCGGCAGATTCTGATTCAGAAAAGGCACACGTTCGGCTCCTTGTCCCACACGGAAGGTGGCAGCCCTGAAAGCTGTCGCTGGTCTTCACCGTCCCCCTGCAGCCTATTCACATGTACAACAGGATCTGGGACCCGGGCTTGCCCATTGGAGGAACATCTCATGGCTCTCCTCCTCGGCAGAGCCTGATTCTGGAAAGGCACACTTCCGGCTCCGTGTCCCACACGGAAGGTGGCAGGCCGGAAAGATGTTGCTGGACTTCACCGTCCCCCTGCAGCCAATTCACAGTCACAACAGGATCTGGGACCCGGGCTTGCCCAGAGGAGGAACATCTCTTGGCTCTCGTCCTCGGCAGAGCCTGATTCCGAAAAGGCACATGTCTGGCTCCTTGTCCCACACGGAAGGTGGGAGGCCGGAAAGCTGTTGCTGGTCTTCACCATCCCCCTGCATCCTATTCACAGGTACAACAGGATCTGGGACGCGGGCTTGCCCAGAGGAGGAACATCTCATGGCTCTCCTCCTCGGCAGAGTCTGATTCCGAAAAGGCACACGTCCGGCTCCTTGTCCCACAAGGAAGGTGGCAGCCCTGAAAGCTGTTGCTGGTCTTCACCGTCCCCCTGCAGCCTATTGACAGGCACAACAGGATCTGGGACCCGGGCTTGCCCAGAGGAGGAACATCACATGGCTCTCGTCCTCAGCAGAGCCTGATTGCGGAAAGGCACACGACCGGCTCCTTGTCCCACACGGAAGGTGGCAGCCCTGAAAGCTGTTGCTGGTCTTCACCGTCCCCCTGCAGCCTATTCACAGGCACAACAGCATTCACGACGCGGGCTTGCCCATAGGAGGAAAATCTCATGGCTCTCGTCCTCGGCAGAGTCTGATTCCGAAAAGGCAAACTTCCGGCTCCTTGTCCCATACGGAAGGTGGCAGCCCTGAAAGCTGTTGCTGGTCTTCATCGTCCCCCTGCAGCCAATTCACAGGCACAACAGGATTCACGACGCGGGCTTGCCCCGAGGAGGAAGATCTCATGGCTCTCGTCCTCGGCAGAGCCTGATTCGGTCAAGGCACACGTCCGGCTCCTTGTCCCACACGGAAGGTGGCAGCCCTGAAAGCTGTTGCTGGTCTTCACCGTCCCCCTGCAGCCAATTCACAGGCACAACAGGATTCACGACACGGGCTTGCCCATTGGAGGAACATCTCATGGCTCTCCTCCTCGGCAGAGCCTGATTCCGGAAAGGCACACGTCCGGCTCCTTGTCCCACACGGAACGTGGGAGCCCTGAAAGCTGTTGCTGGTCTTCACCGTCCCCCTGCAGCCAATTCACAGGCACAACAGGATTCATGACGCGGGCTTGCCCAGAGGAGGAACATCTTATGGCTCTCTTCCTCGGCATAGCCTGATTCCGAAAAGGCACACGTCCGGCTCCTTGTCCCACACGGAAGGTGGCAGCCCTGAAAGCTGTTGCTGGTCTTCACCGTCCCCCTGCAGCCTATTCACAGGCACAACAGGATTCAGGACCCGGGCATGCCCAGAGGAGGAACATCTCATGGCTCTCGTCCTCGGCAGGGCCTGTTTCTGAAAAGGCACATGTCCGGCTCCTTGTCCCACACGGATGGTGGCAGCCCTGAAAGCTGTTGCTGGTCTTCAACGTCCCCCTGCAGCCTATTCACAGGTACAACAGGATCTGGGACCCGGGCTTGCCCCAAGGAGGAAGATCTCATGGCTCTCCTCCTCGGCAGAGCCTGCTTCTGGAAAGGCACACGTCCGGCTCCGTGTCCCACACGGAAGGTGGCAGGCCGGAAAGATGTTTCTGGTCTTCACCGTCCCCCTGTGGCCTATTCACAGGTACAACAGGATCTGGGACCCGGGCTTGCCCAGAGGAGGAACATCTCTTGGCTCTCGTCCTCGGCAGAGCCTGATTCCGAAAAGGCACATGTCTGGCTCCTTGTCCCACACGGAAGGTGGGAGGCCGGAAAGCTGTTGCTGGTCTTCACCGTCCCCCTGCATCCTATTCACAGGTACAACAGGATCTGGGACGCGGGCTTGCCCAGAGGAGGAACATCTCATGGCTCTCCTCCTCGGCAGAGTCTGATTCCGAAAAGGCACACGTCCGGCTCCTTGTCCCACACGGAAGGTGGCAGCCCTGAAAGCTGTTGCTGGTCTTCACCGTCCCCCTGCAGCCTATTCACAGGCACAACAGCATTCACGATGCGGGCTTGCCCAGAGGAGGAAAATCTCATGGCTCTCGTCCTCGGCAGATTCTGATTCAGAAAAGGCACACGTTCGGCTCCTTGTCCCACACGGAAGGTGGCAGCCCTGAAAGCTGTTGCTGGTCTTCACCGTCCCCCTGCAGCCTATTCACATGTACAACAGGATCTGGGACCCGGGCTTGCCCATTGGAGGAACATCTCATGGCTCTCCTCCTCGGCAGAGCCTGATTCTGGAAAGGCACACTTCCGGCTCCGTGTCCCACACGGAAGGTGGCAGGCCGGAAAGATGTTGCTGGACTTCACCGTCCCCCTGCAGCCAATTCACAGTCACAACAGGATCTGGGACCCGGGCTTGCCCAGAGGAGGAACATCTCTTGGCTCTCGTCCTCGGCAGAGCCTGATTCCGAAAAGGCACATGTCTGGCTCCTTGTCCCACACGGAAGGTGGGAGGCCGGAAAGCTGTTGCTGGTCTTCACCATCCCCCTGCATCCTATTCACAGGTACAACAGGATCTGGGACGCGGGCTTGCCCAGAGGAGGAACATCTCATGGCTCTCCTCCTCGGCAGAGTCTGATTCCGAAAAGGCACACGTCCGGCTCCTTGTCCCACAAGGAAGGTGGCAGCCCTGAAAGCTGTTGCTGGTCTTCACCGTCCCCCTGCAGCCTATTGACAGGCACAACAGGATCTGGGACCCGGGCTTGCCCAGAGGAGGAACATCACATGGCTCTCGTCCTCAGCAGAGCCTGATTGCGGAAAGGCACACGACCGGCTCCTTGTCCCACACGGAAGGTGGCAGCCCTGAAAGCTGTTGCTGGTCTTCACCGTCCCCCTGCAGCCTATTCACAGGCACAACAGCATTCACGACGCGGGCTTGCCCATAGGAGGAAAATCTCATGGCTCTCGTCCTCGGCAGAGTCTGATTCCGAAAAGGCAAACTTCCGGCTCCTTGTCCCATACGGAAGGTGGCAGCCCTGAAAGCTGTTGCTGGTCTTCATCGTCCCCCTGCAGCCAATTCACAGGCACAACAGGATTCACGACGCGGGCTTGCCCCGAGGAGGAAGATCTCATGGCTCTCGTCCTCGGCAGAGCCTGATTCGGTCAAGGCACACGTCCGGCTCCTTGTCCCACACGGAAGGTGGCAGCCCTGAAAGCTGTTGCTGGTCTTCACCGTCCCCCTGCAGCCAATTCACAGGCACAACAGGATTCACGACACGGGCTTGCCCATTGGAGGAACATCTCATGGCTCTCCTCCTCGGCAGAGCCTGATTCCGGAAAGGCACACGTCCGGCTCCTTGTCCCACACGGAACGTGGGAGCCCTGAAAGCTGTTGCTGGTCTTCACCGTCCCCCTGCAGCCAATTCACAGGCACAACAGGATTCATGACGCGGGCTTGCCCAGAGGAGGAACATCTTATGGCTCTCTTCCTCGGCATAGCCTGATTCCGAAAAGGCACACGTCCGGCTCCTTGTCCCACACGGAAGGTGGCAGCCCTGAAAGCTGTTGCTGGTCTTCACCGTCCCCCTGCAGCCTATTCACAGGCACAACAGGATTCAGGACCCGGGCATGCCCAGAGGAGGAAGATCTCATGGCTCTCGTCCTCGGCAGGGCCTGTTTCTGAAAAGGCACATGTCCGGCTCCTTGTCCCACACGGATGGTGGCAGCCCTGAAAGCTGTTGCTGGTCTTCAACGTCCCCCTGCAGCCTATTCACAGGTACAACAGGATCTGGGACCCGGGCTTGCCCCAAGGAGGAAGATCTCATGGCTCTCCTCCTCGGCAGAGCCTGCTTCTGGAAAGGCACACGTCCGGCTCCGTGTCCCACACGGAAGGTGGCAGGCCGGAAAGATGTTTCTGGTCTTCACCGTCCCCCTGTGGCCTATTCACAGGTACAACAGGATCTGGGACCCGGGCTTGCCCAGAGGAGGAACATCTCTTGGCTCTCGTCCTCGGTAGAGCCTGATTCCGAAAAGGCACATGTCTGGCTCCTTGTCCCACACGGAAGGTGGGAGGCCGGAAAGCTGTTGCTGGTCTTCACCGTCCCCCTGCATCCTATTCACAGGTACAACAGGATCTGGGACGCGGGCTTGCCCAGAGGAGGAACATCTCATGGCTCTCCTCCTCGGCAGAGTCTGATTCCGAAAAGGCACACGTCCGGCTCCTTGTCCCACACGGAAGGTGGCAGCCCTGAAAGCTGTTGCTGGTCTTCACCGTCCCCCTGCAGCCTATTGACAGGCACAACAGGATCTGGGACCCGGGCTTTCCCAGAGGAGGAACATCACATGGCTCTCGTCCTCAGCAGAGCCTGATTGCGGAAAGGCACACGTCCGGCTCCTTGTCCCACACGGAAGGTGGCAGCCCTGAAAGCTGTTGCTGGTCTTCACCGTCCCCCGGCAGCCTTTTCACAGGCACAACAGAAATCATGACGCGGGCTTGCCCAGAGGAGGAACATCTTATGGCTCTCTTCCTCGGCATAGCCTGATTCCGAAAAGGCACACGTCCGGCTCGTTGTCCCACACGGAAGGTGGCAGCCCTGAAAGCTGTTGCTGGTCTTCACCGTCCCCCTGCAGCTTATTCACAGGCACAACAGGATTCAGGACCCGGGCATGCCCAGAGGAGGAACATCTCATGGCTCTCGTCCTCGGCAGGGCCTGTTTCTGAAAAGGCACATGTCCGGCTCCTTGTCCCACACGGATGGTGGCAGCCCTGAAAGCTGTTGCTGGTCTTCAACGTCCCCCTGCAGCCTATTCACAGGTACAACAGGATATGGGACCCGGGCTTGCCCCAAGGAGGAAGATCTCATGGCTCTCCTCCTCGGCAGAGCCTGCTTCTGGAAAGGCACACGTCCGGCTCCGTGTCCCACACGGAAGGTGGCAGGCCGGAAAGATGTTTCTGGTCTTCACCGTCCCCCTGCAGCCTATTCACAGGTACAACAGGATCTGGGACCCGGGCTTTCCCAGAGGAGGAACATCACATGGCTCTCGTCCTCAGCAGAGCCTGATTGCGGAAAGGCACACGTCCGGCTCCTTGTCCCACACGGAAGGTGGCAGCCCTGAAAGCTGTTGCTGGTCTTCACCGTCCCCCTGCATCCTATTCACAGGTACAACAGGATCTGGGACGCGGGCTTGCCCAGAGGATGAACATCTCATGGCTCTCCTCCTCGGCAGAGTCTGATTCCGAAAAGGCACACGTCCGGCTCCTTGTCCCATACGGAAGGTGGCAGCCCTGAAAGCTGTTGCTGGTCTTCACCGTCCCCCTGCAGCCTATTCACAGGTACAACAGGATCTGGGACCCGGGCTTTCCCAGAGGAGGAACATCACATGGCTCTCGTCCTCAGCAGAGCCTGATTGCGGAAAGGCACACGTCCGGCTCCTTGTCCCACACGGAAGGTGGCAGCCCTGAAAGCTGTTGCTGGTCTTCACCGTCCCCCTGCAGCCTATTGACAGGCACAACAGGATTCAGGACCCGGGCATGCCCAGAGGAGGAAGATCTCATGGCTCTCGTCCTCGGCAGAGCCTGATTCCGGAAAGGCACACGTCCGGCTCCTTGTCCCACACGGAAGGTGGCAGCCCTGAAAGCTGTTGCTGGTCTTCACCGTCCCCCTGCAGCCAATTCACAGGCACAACAGGATTCATGACGCGGGCTTGCCCAGAGGAGGAACATCTTATGGCTCTCTTCCTCGGCATAGCCTGATTCCGAAAAGGCACACGTCCGGCTCCTTGTCCCACACGGAAGGTGGCAGCCCTGAAAGCTGTTGCTGGCCTTCACCGTCCCCCTGCAGCCTATTCACAGGCACAACAGGATTCAGGACCCGGGCATGCCCAGAGGAGGAACATCTCATGGCTCTCGTCCTCGGCAGGGCCTGTTTCTGAAAAGGCACATGTCCGGCTCCTTGTCCCACACGGATGGTGGCAGCCCTGAAAGCTGTTGCTGGTCTTCACCGTCCCCCTGCAGCCTATTCACAGGTACAACAGGATATGGGACCCGGGCTTGCCCCAAGGAGGAAGATCTCATGGCTCTCCTCCTCGGCAGAGCCTGCTTCTGGAAAGGCACACGTCCGGCTCCGTGTCCCACACGGAAGGTGGCAGGCCGGAAAGATGTTTCTGGTCTTCACCGTCCCCCTGTGGCCTATTCACAGGTACAACAGGATCTGGGACGCGGGCTTGCCCAGAGGAGGAACATCTCATGGCTCTCCTCCTCGGCAGAGTCTGATTCCGAAAAGGCACACGTCCGGCTCCTCGTCCCACACGGAAGGTGGCAGCCCTGAAAGCTGTTGCTGGTCTTCATCGTCCCCCTGCAGCCAATTCACAGGCACAACAGGATTCACGACGCTGGCTTGCCCCGAGGAGGAAGATCTCATGGCTCTCGTCCTCGGCAGAGCCTGATTCGGTCAAGGCACACGTCCGGCTCCTTGTCCCACACGGAAGGTGGCAGCCCTGAAAGCTGTTGCTGGTCTTCACCGTCCCCCTGCAGCCAATTCACAGGCACAACAGGATTCACGACACGGGCTTGCCCATTGGAGGAACATCTCATGGCTCTCCTCCTCGGCAGAGCCTGATTCCGGAAAGGCACACGTCCGGCTCCTTGTCCCACATGGAAGGTGGCAGCCCTGAAAGCTGTTGCTGGTCTTCACCGTCCCCCTGCAGCCAATTCACAGGCACAACAGGATTCAGGACCCGGGCATGCCCACTGGAGGAACATCTCATGGCTCTCCTCCTCGGCAGAGCCTGATTCCGGAAAGGCACACGTCCGGCTCTTTGTCCCACACAGAAGGTGGCAGCCCTGAAAGCTGCTGCTGGTCTTCACCGTCCCCCTGCAGCCTATTCACAGGTACAACAGGATCTGGGACCCGGGCTTGCCCAGAGGAGGAACATCACATGGATCTCGTCCTCAGCAGAGCCAGATTGCGGAAAGGCACACGTCCGGCTCCTTGTCCCACACGGAAGGTGGCAGCCCTGAAAGCTGTTGCTGGTCTTCACCGTCCCCCTGCAGCCTATTCACAGGCACAACAGCATTCACGACGCGGGCTTGCCCATAGGAGGAAAATCTCATGGCTCTCTTCCTCGGCAGAGTCTGATTCCGATAAGGCAAAATTCCGGCTCCTTGTCCCATACGGAAGGTGGCAGCCCTGAAAGCTGTTGCTGGTCTTCACCGTCCCCCTGCAGCCAATTCACAGGCACAACAGGATTCACGACGCGGGCTTGCCCCGAGGAGGAAGATCTCATGGCTCTCGTCCTCGGCAGAGCCTGATTCGGGCAAGGCACACGTCCGGCTCCTTGTCCCACACGGAAGGTGGCAGCCCTGAAAGCTGTTGCTGGACTTCACCGTCCCCCTGCAGCCTATTCACAGGCACAACAGGATTCACGACACGGGCTTGCCCAGTGGAGGAACATCTCATGGCTCTCCTCCTCGGCAGAGCCTGATTCCGGAAAGGCACAAGTCCGGCTCTTTGTCCCACACAGAAGGTGGCAGCCCTGAAAGCTGTTGCTGGTCTTCACCGTCCCCCTGCAGCCTATTCACAGGTACAACAGGATCTGGGACCCGGGCTTGCCCCGAGGAGGAAGATCTCATGGCTCTCGTCCTCGGCAGAGCCTGATTCCGGAAAGGCACATGTCCGGCTCCTTGTCCCAAACGGAAGTTGGCAGGCCGGAAAGATGTTGCTGGTCTTCACCGTCCCCCTGCAGGCTATTCACAGGCACAACAGGATCTGGGACCCGGGCTTGCCCAGAGGAGGAACATCTCATGGCTCTCGTCCTCAGCAGAGCCTGTTTCCGAAAAGGCACTCGTCCGGCTCCTCGTCCCACACGGAACGTGGCAGCCCTGAAAACTGTTGCTGGTCCTCACCGTCCCCCTGCAGCCAATTCACAGGCACAACAGGATCTGGGACCCGGGCTTGCCCAGAGGAGGAACATCTCATGGCTCTCGTCCTCGGCAGAGCCTGATTCCGAAAAGGCACACGTCCGGCTCCTTGTCCCACACGGAAGGTGGCAGCCCTGAAAGCTGTTGCTGGTCTTCACCGTCCCCCTGCAGCCTATTCACAGGCACAACAGGATTCATGACGCGGGCTTTCCGATAGGAGGAACATCTCATGGATCTCGTCCTCGGAAGTGTCTGATTCCGGAAAGGCACATGTCCGGCTCCTTGTCCCACACGGAAGGTGGCAGCCCTGAAAGCTGTTGCTGGTCTTCACCGTCCCCCTGCAGCCTATTCACAGGTACAACAGGATCTGGGACCCGGGCTTGCCCCGAGGAGGAAGATCTCATGGCTCTCGTCCTCGGCAGAGCCGCTTTCCGAAAAGGCACACGTCCGGCTCCTTGTCCCACACGGAAGGTGGTAGCCCTGAAAGCTGTTGCTGGTCTTCACCGTCCCCCTGCAGCCAATTCACAGGCACAACAGGATTCACGACGCGGGCTTTCCCAGAGGAGGAACATCTCATGGCTCTCGTCCTCAGCAGAGCCTGATTCCGGAAAGGCACACGTCCGGCTCCTTGTCCCACACGGAAGGTGGCAGCCCTGAAAGCTGTTGCTGGTCTTCACCGTCCCCCTGCAGCCTATTCACAGGCACAACAGGATTCAGGACCCGGGCATGCCCAGAGGAGGAACATCTCATGGCTCTCCTCCTCGGCAGAGCCTGATTCCGGAAAGGCACACGTCCGGCTCCTTGTCCCAAACGGAAGGTGGCAGGCCGGAAAGCTGTTTCTGGTCTTCACCGTCCCCCTGCAGCCTATTCACAGGCACAACAGGATCTGGGACCCGGGATTGCCCAGAGGAGGAACATCACATGGCTCTCGTCCTCGGCAGAGCCTGATTCCGGAAAGGCACATGTCCGGCTCCTTATCCCACACGGAAGGTGGCAGGCCGGAAAGATGTTGCTGGTCTTCACCGTCCCCCTGCAGCCTATTCACAGGCACAACAGGATCTGGGACCCGGGCTTGCCCAGAGGAGGAACATCTCATGGCTCTCGTCCTTGGTAGAGCCTGATTCCGAAAAGGCACACGTCCGGCTCCTTGTCCCACACGGAAGGTGGCAGCCCTTAAAGCTGTTGCTGGTCTTCACCGTCCCCCTGCAGCCTATTCACAGGCACAACAGGATTCAGGACCCGGGCAAGCCCATAAGAGGAAGATCTCATGGCTCTCTTCCTCGGCAGAGCCTGATTCCGAAAGAGTATACGTCCGGCTCCTTGTCCCAAATGGAAGGTGGCAGGCCGGAAAGCTGTTGCTGGTCTTCACCGTCCCCCTGCAGCCTATTCACAGCTACAACAGGATCTGGGACCTGGGCTTGCCCAGAGGAGGAACATCTCATGGCTCTCCTCCTCGGCAGAGACTGATTCCGAAAAGGCACACGTCTGGCTCCTTGTCCCACACGGAAGGTGGCAGCCCTGAAAGCTGTTGCTGGTCTTCACCGTCCCCCTGCAGCCTATTCACAGGCACAACAGGATCTGGGACCCGAGCTTGCCCAGAGGAGGAACATCACATGGCTCTCGTCCTCGGCAGAGCCTGATTCCGGAAAGGCACATGTCCGGCTCCTTGTCCCACACGGAAGGTGGCAGGCCGGAAAGATGTTGCTGGTCCTCACCGTCCCCCTGCAGCCTATTCACAGGCACAACAGGATCTGGGACCCGGGCTTGCCCAGAGGAGGAACATCTCATGGCTCTCGTCCTTGGCAGAGCCTGATTCCGAAAAGGCACACGTCCGGCTCCTTGTCCCACACGGAAGGTGGCAGCCCTGAAAGCTGTTGCTGGTCTTCACTGTCCCCCTGCAGCCTATTCAAAGGCACAACAGGATCTGGGGCCAGGGCCTGCCCAGAGGAGGAACATCTCATGGCTCTCGTCCTCGGCAGAGCCTGATTCCGAAAAGGCACACGTCCGGCACCTTGTCCCACACGGAAGGAGGCAGCCCAGAAAGCTGTTGCTGGTCTTCACCATCCCCCTGCAGCCTATTCACAGGTACAACAGGATCTGGGACCCAGGCTTGCCCAGAGGAGGAACATCTCATGGCTCTCGTCCTCGGCAGGGCCTGTTTCTGAAAAGGCACATGTCCGGCTCCTTGTCCCACACGGATGGTGGCAGCCCTGAAAGCTGTTGCTGGTCTTCACCGTCCCCCTGCAGCCTATTCACAGGTACAACAGGATATGCGACCCGGGCTTGCCCCAAGGAGGAAGATCTCATGGCTCTCCTCCTCGGCAGAGCCTGCTTCTGGAAAGGCACACGTCCGGCTCCGTGTCCCACACGGAAGGTGGCAGGCCGGAAAGATGTTTCCGGTCTTCACCGTCCCCCTGTGGCCTATTCACAGGTACAACAGGATCTGGGACGCGGGCTTGCCCAGAGGAGGAACATCTCATGGCTCTCCTCCTCGGCAGAGTCTGATTCCGAAAAGGCACACGTCCGGCTCCTTGTCCCACACGGAAGGTGGCAGCCCTGAAAGCTGTTGCTGGTCTTCACCGTCCCCCTGCAGCCTATTCACAGGCACAACAGCATTCACGACGCGGGCTTGCCCATAGGAGGAAAATCTCATGGCTCTCGTCCTCGGCAGAGTCTGATTCCGAAAAGGCACATGTCCGGCTTCTTGTCCCATACGGAAGGTGGCAGCCCTGAAAGCTGTTGCTGGTCTTCACCGTCCCCCTGCAGCCTATTCACAGGTACAACAGGATATGCGACCCGGGCTTGCCCCAAGGAGGAAGATCTCATGGCTCTCCTCCTCGGCAGAGCCTGCTTCTGGAAAGGCACACATCCGGCTCCGTGTCCCACACGGAAGGTGGCAGGCCGGAAAGATGTTTCTGGTCTTCACCGTCCCCCTGTGGCCTATTCACAGGTACAACAGGATCTGGGACGCGGGCTTGCCCAGAGGAGGAACATCTCATGGCTCTCCTCCTCGGCAGAGCCTGATTCCGGAAAGGCACACGTCCGGCTCTTTGTCCCACACAGAAGGTGGCAGCCCTGAAAGCTGTTGCTGGTCTTCACCGTCCCCCTGCAGCCTATTCACAGGTACAACAGGATCTGGGACCCGGGCTTGCCCCAAGGAGGAAGATCTCATGGCTCTTGTCCTCGGCAGAGCCTGATTCCGGAAAGGCACACGTCCGGCTCCTTATCCCACACGGAAGGTGGCAGGCCGGAAAGATGTTGCTGGTCTTCACCGTCCCCCTGCAGCCTATTCACAGGCACAACAGGATCTGGGACCCGGGCTTGCCCAGAGGAGGAACATCTCATGGCTCTCGTCCTTGGTAGAGCCTGATTCCGAAAAGACACACGTCCGGCTCCTTGTCCCACACGGAAGGTGGCAGCCCTGAAAGCTGTTGCTGGTCTTCACCGTCCCCCTGCAGCCTATTCACAGGCACAACAGGATTCAGGACCCGGGCAAGCCCATAAGAGGAAGATCTCATGGCTCTCTTCCTCGGCAGAGCCTGATTCCGAAACAGTATACGTCCGGCTCCTTGTCCCAAATGGAAGGTGGCAGGCCGGAAAGCTGTTGCTGGTCTTCACCGTCCCCCTGCAGCCTATTCACAGGTACAACAGGATCTGGGACCCGGGCTTGCCCAGAGGAGGAACATCTCATGGCTCTCCTCCTCGGCAGAGACTGATTCCGAAAAGGCTCACGTCTGGCTCCTTGTCCCACACGGAAGGTGGCAGCCCTGAAAGCTGTTGCTGGTCTTCACCGTCCCCCTGCAGCCTATTCACAGGCACAACAGGATCTGGGACCCGAGCTTGCCCAGAGGAGGAACATCACATGGCTCTCGTCCTCGGCAGAGCCTGATTCCGGAAAGGCACATGTCCGGCTCCTTGTCCCACACGGAAGGTGGCAGGCCGGAAAGATGTTGCTGGTCTTCACCGTCCCCCTGCAGCCTATTCACAGGCACAACAGGATTCACGACGCGGGCTTGCCCAGAGGAGGAACATCTCATGGCTCTCCTCCTCGGCAGAGCCTGATTCCGGAAAGGCACACGTCCGGCTCCGTGTCCCACACGGAAGGTGGCAGCCCTGAAAGCTGTTGCTGGTCTTCACCGTCCCCCTGCAGCCTATTCACAGGCACAACAGGATTCAGGACCCGGGCATGCCCAGAGGAGGAACATCTTATGGCTCTCTTCCTCAGCATAGCCTGATTTCGAAAAGGCACATGTCTGGCTCCTTGTCCCACACGGAAGGTGGCAGCCCTGAAAGCTGTTGCTGGTCTTCACCGTCCCTCTGCAGCCTATTCACAGGCACAACAGGATTCAGGACCCGGGCATGCCCAGAGGAGGAACATCTCATGGCTCTCGTCCTCGGCAGGGCCTGTTTCTGAAAAGGCACATGTCCGGCTCCTTGTCCCACACGGATGGTGGCAGCCCTGAAAGCTGTTGCTGGTCTTCACCGTCCCCCTGCAGCCTATTCACAGGCACAACAGGATTCAGGACCCGGGCATGCCCAGAGGAGGAACATCTCATGGCTCTCCTCCTCGGCAGAGCCTGATTCCGGAAAGGCACACGTCCGGCTCCTTGTCCCACACAGAAGGTGGAAGCCCTGAAAGCTGTTGCTGGTCTTCACCGTCCCCCTGCAGCCTATTCACAGGCACAACGGGATTCACGACGCGGGCTTGCCCAGAGGAGGAAGATCTCATGGCTCTCGTCCTCGGCAGATCCTGATTCCGAAAAGGCACTCGTCCGGCTCTTTGTCCCACACGGAAGGTGGCAGCCCTGAAAGCTGTTGCTGGTCTTCACCGTCCCCCTGCAGCCTATTCACAGGTACAACAGGATCTGGGACCCGGGCTTGCCCAGAGGAGGAAGATCTCATGGCTCTCGTCCTCGGCAGAGCCTGATTCCGGAAATGCACATGTCCAGCTCCTTGTCCCAAACGGAAGGTGGCAGGCCGGAAAGATGTTGCTGGTCTTCACCGTCCCCCTGCAGGCTATTCACAGGCACAACAGGATCTGGGACCCGGGCTTGCCCAGAGGAGGAACATCTCATGGCTCTCGTCCTCAGCAGAGCCTGTTTCCGAAAAGGCACACGTCCGGCTCCTCGTCCCACACGGAACGTGGCAGCCCTGAAAGCTGTTGCTGGTCTTCACCGTCCCCCTGCAGCCTATTCACAGGCACAACAGCATTCACGATGCGGGCTTGCCCAGAGGAGGAAAATCTCATGGCTCTCGTCCTCGGCAGATTCTTATTCAGAAAAGGCACATGTCCGGCTCCTTGTCCCACACGGAAGGTGGCAGCCCTGAAAGCTGTTGCTGGTCTTCACCATCCCCCTGCAGCCAATTCACAGGCACAACTGGATTCACGACGCGGGCTTGCCCAGAGGAGGAACATCTCATGGCTCTCCTCCTCGGCAGAGCCTGATTCCGGAAAGGCACACGTCTGGCTCCGTGTCCCACACGGAAGGTGGCAGCCCTGAAAGCTGTTGCTGGTCTTCACCGTCCCCCTGCAGCCTATTCACAGGCACAACAGGATTCAGGACCCGGGCATGCCCAGAGGAGGAACATCTCATGGCTCTCGTCCTCGGCAGAGCCTGATTCCGGAAAGGCACACGTCCGGCTCCTTGTCCCACACGGAAGGTGGCAGCCCTGAAAGCTGTTGCTGATCTTCACCGTCCCCCTGCAGCCAATTCACAGGCACAACAGGATTCATGACGCGGGCTTGCCCAGAGGAGGAACATCTTATGGCTCTCTTCCTCGGCATAGCCTGATTCCGAAAAGGCACACGTCCGGCTCCTTGTCCCACACGGAAGGTGGCAGCCCTGAAAGCTGTTGCTGGTCTTCACCGTCCCCCTGCAGCCTATTCACAGGCACAACACGATTCAGGACCCGGGCATGCCCAGAGGAGGAACATCTCATGGCTCTCGTCCTCGGCAGAGCCTGATTCCGGAAAGGCACACGTCTGGCTCCTTGTCCCAAACGGAAGGTGGCAGGCCGGAAAGCTGTTGCTGGTCTTCACCATCCCCCTGCAGCCTATTCAAAGGCACAACAGGATCTGGGACCCGGGCTTGCCCAGAGGAGGAACATCTCATGGCTCTCCTCCTCGGCAGAGACTGATTCCGAAAAGGCACACGTCTGGCTCCTTGTCCCACAAGAAAGGTGGCAGCCCTGAAAGCTGTTGCTGGTCTCACCGTCCCCCTGCAGCCTATTCACAGGCACAACAGGATCTGGGACCCGGGCTTGCCCAGAGGAGGAACATCACATGGCTCTCGTCCTCGGCAGAGCCTGATTCCGGAAAGGCACATGTCCGGCTCCTTGTCCCACACGGAAGGTGGCAGCCCTGAAAGATGTTGCTGGTCCTCACCGTCCCCCTGCAGCCTATTCACAGGCACAACAGGATCTGGGACCCGGGCTTGCCCAGAGGAGGAACATCTCATGGCTCTCGTCCTCGGCAGAGCCTGATTCCGAAAAGGCACACGTCCGGCTCCTTGTCCCACACGGAAGGTGGCAGCCCTGAAAGCTGTTGCTGGTCTTCACCGTCCCCCTGCAGCCAATTCACAGGCACTACAGGATTCAGGACACGGGCTTGCCCAGTGGAGGAACATCTCATGGCTCTCGTCCTCGGCAGAGCCTGATTCCGGAAAGGCACACGTCCGGCTACTTGTCCCACACGGAAGGTGGCAGCCCTGAAAGCTGTTGCTGGTCTTCACCATCCCCCTGCAGCCTATTCACAGGTACAACAGGATCTGGGACCCGGGCTTGCCCCGAGGAGGAAGATATCATGGCTCTAGTCCTCGGCAGAGCCTGATTCCGGAAAGGCACACGTCCGGCTCCTTGTCCCACACGGAAGGTGGCAGCCCTGAAAGCTGTTGCTGGTCTTCACCGTCCCCCTGCAGCCTATTCACAGGCACAACATCATTCACGACGCGGGCTTGCCCAGAGGAGGAACATCACATGGCTCTCGTCCTCGGCAGAGCCTGATTCCGGAAAGGCACATGTCCGGCTCCTTGTCCCACACGGAAGGTGGCAGGCCGGAAAGATGTTGCTGGTCTTCACCGTCCCCCTGCAGCCTATTCACAGGCACAAAAGGATCTGGGACCCGGGCTTGCCCAGAGAAGGAACATCTCATGGCTCTCGTCCTTGGTAGAGCCTGATTCCGAAAAGGCACACGTCCGGCTCCTTGTCCCACACGGAAGGTGGCAGCCCTGAAAGCTGTTGCTGGTCTTCACCGTCCCCCTGCAGCCTATTCAAAGGCACAACAGGATTCAGGACCCGGGCAAGCCCATAAGAGGAAGATCTCATGGCTCTCTTCCTCGGCAGATCCTGATTCCGAAACGGTACACGTCCGGCTCCTTGTCCCACACGGAAGGTGGCAGGCCGGAAAGCTGTTGCTGGTCTTCACCGTCCCCCTGCAGCCTATTCACAGGTACAACAGGATCTGGGACCCGGGCTTGCCCAGAGGAGGAACATCTTATGGCTCTCTTCCTCGGCATAGCCTGATTCCGAAAAGGCACACGTCCGGCTCCTTGTCCCACACGGAAGGAGGCAGCCCTGAAAGCTGTTGCTGGTCTTCACCGTCCCCCTGCAGCCAATTCACAGGCACTACAGGATTCAGGACACGGGCTTGCCCAGTGGAGGAACATCTCATGGCTCTCCTCCTCGGCAGAACCCGATTCCGGAAAGGCACACGTCCGGCTCCTTGTCCCACACGGAAGGTGGCAGCCCTGAAAGCTGTTGCTGGTCTTCACCGTCCCCCTGCAGCCTATTCACAGGCACAACACGATTCAGGACCCGGGCATGCCCAGAGGAGGAACATCTCATGGCTCTCGTCCTCGGCAGAGCCTGATTCCGGAAAGGCACACGTCTGGCTCCTTGTCCCAAACGGAAGGTGGCAGGCCGGAAAGCTGTTGCTGGTCTTCACCGTCCCCCTGCAGCCTATTCAAAGGCACAACAGGATCTGGGACCCGGGCTTGCCCAGAGGAGGAACATCTCATGGCTCTCCTCCTCGGCAGAGACTGATTCCGAAAAGGCACACGTCAGGCTCCTTGTCCCACACGAAAGGTGGCAGCCCTGAAAGCTGTTGCTGGTCTCACCGTCCCCCTGCAGCCTATTCACAGGCACAACAGGATCTGGGACCCGGGCTTGCCCAGAGGAGGAACATCACATGGCTCTCGTCCTCGGCAGAGCCTGATTCCGGAAAGGCACATGTCCGGCTCCTTGTCCCACACGGAAGGTGGCAGCCCTGAAAGATGTTGCTGGTCCTCACCGTCCCCCTGCAGCCTATTCACAGGCACAACAGGATCTGGGACCCGGGCTTGCCCAGAGGAGGAACATCTCATGGCTCTCGTCCTCGGCAGAGCCTGATTCCGAAAAGGCACACGTCCGGCTCCTTGTCCCACACGGAAGGTGGCAGCCCTGAAAGCTGTTGCTGGTCTTCACCGTCCCCCTGCAGCCAATTCACAGGCACTACAGGATTCAGGACACGGGCTTGCCCAGTGGAGGAACATCTCATGGCTCTCGTCCTCGGCAGAGCCTGATTCCGGAAAGGCACACGTCCGGCTACTTGTCCCACACGGAAGGTGGCAGCCCTGAAAGCTGTTGCTGGTCTTCACCATCCCCCTGCAGCCTATTCACAGGTACAACAGGATCTGGGACCCGGGCTTGCCCCGAGGAGGAAGATATCATGGCTCTCGTCCTCGGCAGAGCCTGATTCCGGAAAGGCACACGTCCGGCTCCTTGTCCCACACGGAAGGTGGCAGCCCTGAAAGCTGTTGCTGGTCTTCACCGTCCCCCTGCAGCCTATTCACAGGCACAACATCATTCACGACGCGGGCTTGCCCAGAGGAGGAACATCACATGGCTCTCGTCCTCGGCAGAGCCTGATTCCGGAAAGGCACATGTCCGGCTCCTTGTCCCACACGGAAGGTGGCATCCCTGAAAGCTGTTGCTGGTCTTCACCGTCCCCCTGCAGCCTATTCACAGGCACAACACGATTCAGGACCCGGGCATGCCCAGAGGAGGAACATCTCATGGCTCTCGTCCTCGGCAGAGCCTGATTCCGGAAAGGCACACGTCTGGCTCCTTGTCCCAAACGGAAGGTGGCAGGCCGGAAAGCTGTTGCTGGTCTTCACCGTCCCCCTGCAGCCTATTCAAAGGCACAACAGGATCTGGGACCCGGGCTTGCCCAGAGGAGGAACATCTCATGGCTCTCCTCCTCGGCAGAGACTGATTCCGAAAAGGCACACGTCTGGCTCCTTGTCCCACACGAAAGGTGGCAGCCCTGAAAGCTGTTGCTGGTCTCACCGTCCCCCTGCAGCCTATTCACAGGCACAACAGGATCTGGGACCCGGGCTTGCCCAGAGGAGGAACATCACATGGCTCTCGTCCTCGGCAGAGCCTGATTCCGGAAAGGCACATGTCCGGCTCCTTGTCCCACACGGAAGGTGGCAGCCCTGAAAGATGTTGCTGGTCCTCACCGTCCCCCTGCAGCCTATTCACAGGCACAACAGGATCTGGGACCCGGGCTTGCCCAGAGGAGGAACATCTCATGGCTCTCGTCCTCGGCAGAGCCTGATTCCGAAAAGGCACACGTCCGGCTCCTTGTCCCACACGGAACGTGGCAGCCCTGAAAGCTGTTGCTGGTCTTCACCGTCCCCCTGCAGCCAATTCACAGGCACTACAGGATTCAGGACACGGGCTTGCCCAGTGGAGGAACATCTCATGGCTCTCGTCCTCGGCAGAGCCTGATTCCGGAAAGGCACACGTCCGGCTACTTGTCCCACACGGAAGGTGGCAGCCCTGAAAGCTGTTGCTGGTCTTCACCATCCCCCTGCAGCCTATTCACAGGTACAACAGGATCTGGGACCCGGGCTTGCCCCGAGGAGGAAGATATCATGGCTCTCGTCCTCGGCAGAGCCTGATTCCGGAAAGGCACACGTCCGGCTCCTTGTCCCACACGGAAGGTGGCAGCCCTGAAAGCTGTTGCTGGTCTTCACCGTCCCCCTGCAGCCTATTCACAGGCACAACATCATTCACGACGCGGGCTTGCCCAGAGGAGGAACATCACATGGCTCTCGTCCTCGGCAGAGCCTGATTCCGGAAAGGCACATGTCCGGCTCCTTGTCCCACACGGAAGGTGGCAGGCCGGAAAGATGTTGCTGGTCTTCACCGTCCCCCTGCAGCCTATTCACAGGCACAAAAGGATCTGGGACCCGGGCTTGCCCAGAGAAGGAACATCTCATGGCTCTCGTCCTTGGTAGAGCCTGATTCCGAAAAGGCACACGTCCGGCTCCTTGTCCCACACGGAAGGTGGCAGCCCTGAAAGCTGTTGCTGGTCTTCACCGTCCCCCTGCAGCCTATTCAAAGGCACAACAGGATTCAGGACCCGGGCAAGCCCATAAGAGGAAGATCTCATGGCTCTCTTCCTCGGCAGATCCTGATTCCGAAACGGTACACGTCCGGCTCCTTGTCCCACACGGAAGGTGGCAGGCCGGAAAGCTGTTGCTGGTCTTCACCGTCCCCCTGCAGCCTATTCACAGGTACAACAGGATCTGGGACCCGAGCTTGCCCAGAGGAGGAACATCTTATGGCTCTCTTCCTCGGCATAGCCTGATTCCGAAAAGGCACACGTCCGGCTCCTTGTCCCACACGGAAGGAGGCAGCCCTGAAAGCTGTTGCTGGTCTTCACCGTCCCCCTGCAGCCAATTCACAGGCACTACAGGATTCAGGACACGGGCTTGCCCAGTGGAGGAACATCTCATGGCTCTCCTCCTCGGCAGAACCCGATTCCGGAAAGGCACACGTCCGGCTCCTTGTCCCACACGGAAGGTGGCAGCCCTGAAAGCTGTTGCTGGTCTTCACCGTCCCCCTGCAGCCTATTCACAGGCACAACACGATTCAGGACCCGGGCATGCCCAGAGGAGGAACATCTCATGGCTCTCGTCCTCGGCAGAGCCTGATTCCGGAAAGGCACACGTCTGGCTCCTTGTCCCAAACGGAAGGTGGCAGGCCGGAAAGCTGTTGCTGGTCTTCACCATCCCCCTGCAGCCTATTCAAAGGCACAACAGGATCTGGGACCCGGGCTTGCCCAGAGGAGGAACATCTCATGGCTCTCCTCCTCGGCAGAGACTGATTCCGAAAAGGCACACGTCTGGCTCCTTGTCCCACACGAAAGGTGGCAGCCCTGAAAGCTGTTGCTGGTCTCACCGTCCCCCTGCAGCCTATTCACAGGCACAACAGGATCTGGGACCCGGGCTTGCCCAGAGGAGGAACATCACATGGCTCTCGTCCTCGGCAGAGCCTGATTCCGGAAAGGCACAAGTCCGGCTCCTTGTCCCACACGGAAGGTGGCAGCCCTGAAAGATGTTGCTGGTCCTCACCGTCCCCCTGCAGCCTATTCACAGGCACAACAGGATCTGGGACCCGGGCTTGCCCAGAGGAGGAACATCTCATGGCTCTCGTCCTCGGCAGAGCCTGATTCCGAAAAGGCACACGTCCGGCTCCTTGTCCCACACGGAAGGTGGCAGCCCTGAAAGCTGTTGCTGGTCTTCACCGTCCCCCTGCAGCCTATTCACAGGCACAACAGGATCTGGGGCCCGGGCTTGCCCAGAGGAGGAACATCACATGGCTCTCGTCCTCGGCAGAGCCTGATTCCGGAAAGGCACATGTCCGGCACCTTGTCCCACACGGAAGGAGGCAGCCCTGAAAGCTGTTGCTGGTCTTCACTGTCCCCCTGCAGCCTATTCACAGGTACAGCAGGATCTGGGACCCGGGCTTGCCCAGAGGAGGAACATGTCATGGCTCTCGTCCTCGGCAGAGCCTGATTCCGAAAAGGCACACGTCCGGCTCCTTGTCCCACACGGAAGGAGGCAGCACTGAAAGCTGTTGCTGGTCTTCACCATCCCCCTGCAGCCTATTCACAGGTACAACAGGATCTGGGACCCGGGCTTGCCCAGAGGAGGAACATCTCATGGCTCTCGTCCTCGGCAGAGCCTGATTCCGAAAAGGCACACGTCCGGCTCCTTGTCCCACACGGAAGGTGGCAGCCCTGAAAGCTGTTGCTGGTCTTCACCGTGCCCCTGCAGCCTATTCACAGGCACAACAGGATTCAGGACACGGGCTTGCCCAGTGGAGGAACATCTCATGGCTCTCGTCCTCGGCAGAGCCTGATTCCGGAAAGGCACACGTCCGGCTCCTTGTCCCACACGGAAGGTGGCAGGCCGGAAAGCTGTTGCTGGTCTTCACCATCCCCCTGCAGCCTATTCACAGGTACAACAGGATCTGGGACCCGGGCTTGCCCCGAGGAGGAAGATATCATGGCTCTAGTCCTCGGCAGAGCCTGATTCCGGAAAGGCACACGTCCGGCTCCTTGTCCCACACGGAAGGTGGCAGCCCTGAAAGCTGTTGCTGGTCTTCACCGTCCCCCTGCAGCCTATTCACAGGCACAACATCATTCACGACGCGGGCTTGCCCAGAGGAGGAACATCACATGGCTCTCGTCCTCGGCAGAGCCTGATTCCGGAAAGGCACATGTCCGGCTCCTTGTCCCACACGGAAGGTGGCAGGCCGGAAAGATGTTGCTGGTCTTCACCGTCCCCCTGCAGCCTATTCACAGGCACAAAAGGATCTGGGACCCGGGCTTGCCCAGAGAAGGAACATCTCATGGCTCTCGTCCTTGGTAGAGCCTGATTCCGAAAAGGCACACGTCCGGCTCCTTGTCCCACACGGAAGGTGGCAGCCCTGAAAGCTGTTGCTGGTCTTCACCGTCCCCCTGCAGCCTATTCAAAGGCACAACAGGATTCAGGACCCGGGCAAGCCCATAAGAGGAAGATCTCATGGCTCTCTTCCTCGGCAGATCCTGATTCCGAAACGGTACACGTCCGGCTCCTTGTCCCACACGGAAGGTGGCAGGCCGGAAAGCTGTTGCTGGTCTTCACCGTCCCCCTGCAGCCTATTCACAGGCACAACAGGATCTGGGACCCGGGCTTGCCCAGAGGAGGAACATCTTATGGCTCTCTTCCTCGGCATAGCCTGATTCCGAAAAGGCACACGTCCGGCTCCTTGTCCCACACGGAAGGAGGCAGCCCTGAAAGCTGTTGCTGGTCTTCACCGTCCCCCTGCAGCCAATTCACAGGCACTACAGGATTCAGGACACGGGCTTGCCCAGTGGAGGAACATCTCATGGCTCTCCTCCTCGGCAGAACCCGATTCCGGAAAGGCACACGTCCGGCTCCTTCTCCCACACGGAAGGTGGCAGCCCTGAAAGCTGTTGCTGGTCTTCACCGTCCCCCTGCAGCCTATTCACAGGCACAACACGATTCAGGACCCGGGCATGCCCAGAGGAGGAACATCTCATGGCTCTCGTCCTCGGCAGAGCCTGATTCCGGAAAGGCACACGTCTGGCTCCTTGTCCCAAACGGAAGGTGGCAGGCCGGAAAGCTGTTGCTGGTCTTCACCGTCCCCCTGCAGCCTATTCAAAGGCACAACAGGATCTGGGACCCGGGCTTGCCCAGAGGAGGAACATCTCATGGCTCTCCTCCTCGGCAGAGACTGATTCCGGAAAGGCACACGTCCGGCTCCTTGTCCCACACGGAAGGTGGCAGCCCTGAAAGCTGTTGCTGGTCTTCACCGTCCCCCTGCAGCCTATTCACAGGCACAACAGGATTCAGGACCCGGGCATGCCCAGAGGAGGAACATCTCATGGCTCTCGTCCTCGGCAGAGCCTGATTCCGGAAAGGCACACGTCTGGCTCCTTGTCCCAAACGGAAGGTGGCAGGCCGGAAAGCTGTTGCTGGTCCTCACCGTCCCCCTGCAGCCTATTCACAGGTAAAACAGGATCTGGGACCCGGGCTTTCCCAGAGGAGGAACATCTCATGGCTCTCCTCCTCGGCAGAGACTGATTCCGAAAAGGCACATGTCTGGCTCCTTGTCCCACACGGAAGGTGGCAGCCCTGAAAGATGTTGCTGGTCTTCACCGTCCCCCTGCAGCCTATTCACAGGCACAACAGGATCTGGGACCCGGGCTTGCCCAGAGGAGGAACATCTCAGGGCTCTCCTCCTCGGCAGACCCTGATTCCGGAAAGGCACATGTCCGGCTCCTTGTCCCACACGGAAGGTGGCAGGCCGGAAAGATGTTGCTGGTCCTCACCGTGCCCCTGCAGCCTATTCACAGGCACAACAGGATCTGGGACCCGGGCTTGCCCAGAGGAGGAACATCTCATGGCTCTCGTCCTCGGCAGAGTCTGATTCCGAAAAGGCAAACTTCCGGCTCCTTGTCCCATACGGAAGGTGGCAGCCCTGAAAGCTGTTGCTGGTCTTCATCGTCCCCCTGCAGCCAATTCACAGGCACAACAGGATTCACGACGCGGGCTTGCCCCGAGGAGGAAGATCTCATGGCTCTCGTCCTCGGCAGAGCCTGATTCGGTCAAGGCACACGTCCGGCTCCTTGTCCCACACGGAAGGTGGCAGCCCTGAAAGCTGTTGCTGGTCTTCACCGTCCCCCTGCAGCCAATTCACAGGCACAACAGGATTCACGACACGGGCTTGCCCATTGGAGGAACATCTCATGGCTCTCCTCCTCGGCAGAGCCTGATTCCGGAAAGGCACACTTCCGGCTCCTTGTCCCACACGGAACGTGGGAGCCCTGAAAGCTGTTGCTGGTCTTCACCGTCCCCCTGCAGCCAATTCACAGGCACAACAGGATTCATGACGCGGGCTTGCCCAGAGGAGGAACATCTTATGGCTCTCTTCCTCGGCATAGCCTGATTCCGAAAAGGCACACGTCCGGCTCCTTGTCCCACACGGAAGGTGGCAGCCCTGAAAGCTGTTGCTGGTCTTCACCGTCCCCCTGCAGCCAATTCACAGGCACAACAGGATTCATGACGCGGGCTTGCCCAGAGGAGGAACATCTTATGGCTCTCTTCCTCGGCATAGCCTGATTCCGAAAAGGCACACGTCCGGCTCCTTGTCCCACACGGAAGGTGGCAGCCCTGAAAGCTGTTGCTGGTCTTCACCGTCCCCCTGCAGCCTATTCACAGGCACAACAGGATTCAGGACCCGGGCATGCCCAGAGGAGGAACATCTCATGGCTCTCGTCCTCGGCAGGGCCTGTTTCTGAAAAGGCACATGTCCGGCTCCTTGTCCCACGCGGATGGTGGCAGCCCTGAAAGCTGTTGCTGGTCTTCACCGTCCCCCTGCAGCCTATTCACAGGTACAACAGGATCTGGGACCCGGGCTTGCCCCGAGGAGGAAGATCTCATGGCTCTCCTCCTCGGCAGAGCCTGCTTCTGGAAAGGCACACGTCCGGCTCCGTGTCCCACACGGAAGGTGGCAGGCCGGAAAGATGTTTCTGGTCTTCACCGTCCCCCTGTGGCCTATTCACAGGTACAACAGGATCTGGGACCCGGGCTTGCCCAGAGGAGGAACATCTCTTGGCTCTCGTCCTCGGCAGAGCCTGATTCCGAAAAGGCACATGTCTGGCTCCTTGTCCCACACGGAAGGTGGGAGGCCGGAAAGCTGTTGCTGGTCTTCACCGTCCCCCTGCATCCTATTCACAGGTACAACAGGATCTGGGACGCGGGCTTGCCCAGAGGAGGAACATCTCATGGCTCTCCTCCTCGGCAGAGTCTGATTCCGAAAAGGCACACGTCCGGCTCCTTGTCCCACACGGAAGGTGGCAGCCCTGAAAGCTGTTGCTGGTCTTCACCGTCCCCCTGCAGCCTATTGACAGGCACAACAGGATTCAGGACCCGGGCATGCCCAGAGGAGGAAGATCTCATGGCTCTCGTCCTCGGCAGAGCCTGATTCCGGAAAGGCACACGTCCGGCTCCTTGTCCCACACGGAAGGTGGCAGCCCTGAAAGCTGTTGCTGGTCTTCACCGTCCCCCTGCAGCCAATTCACAGGCACAACAGGATTCATGACGCGGGCTTGCCCAGAGGAGGAACATCTTATGTCTCTCTTCCTCGGCATAGCCTGATTCCGAAAAGGCACACGTCCGGCTCCTTGTCCCACATGGAAGGTGGCAGCCCTGAAAGCTGTTGCTGGCCTTCACCGTCCCCCTGCAGCCTATTCACAGGCACAACAGGATTCAGGACCCGGGCATGCCCAGAGGAGGAACATCTCATGGCTCTCGTCCTCGGCAGGGCCTGTTTCTGAAAAGGCACATGTCCGGCTCCTTGTCCCACACGGATGGTGGCAGCCCTGAAAGCTGTTGCTGGTCTTCACCGTCCCCCTGCAGCCTATTCACAGGTACAACAGGATATGGGACCCGGGCTTGCCCCAAGGAGGAAGATCTCATGGCTCTCCTCCTCGGCAGAGCCTGCTTCTGGAAAGGCACACGTCCGGCTCCGTGTCCCACACGGACGGTGGCAGGCCGGAAAGATGTTTCTGGTCTTCACCGTCCCCCTGTGGCCTATTCACAGGTACAACAGGATCTGGGACGCGGGCTTGCCCATAGGAGGAAAATCTCATGGCTCTCGTCCTCGGCAGAGTCTGATTCCGAAAAGGCACATGTCCGGCTTCTTGTCCCATACGGAAGGTGGCAGCCCTGAAAGCTGTTGCTGGTCTTCATCGTCCCCCTGCAGCCAATTCACAGGCACAACAGGATTCACGACGCTGGCTTGCCCCGAGGAGGAAGATCTCATGGCTCTCGTCCTCGGCAGAGCCTGATTCGGTCAAGGCACACGTCCGGCTCCTTGTCTCACACGGAAGGTGGCAGCCCTGAAAGCTGTTGCTGGTCTTCACCGTCCCCCTGCAGCCAATTCACAGGCACAACAGGATTCACGACACGGGCTTGCCCATTGGAGGAACATCTCATGGCTCTCCTCCTCGGCAGAGCCTGATTCCGGAAAGGCACACGTCCGACTCCTTGTCCCACACGGAAGGGGGCAGCCCTGAAAGCTGTTGCTGGACTTCACCGTCCCCCTGCAGCCAATTCACAGGCACAACAGGATTCAGGACCCGGGCATGCCCAGTGGAGGAACATCTCATGGGTCTCCTCCTCGGCAGAGCCTGATTCCGGAAAGGCACACGTCCGGCTCTTTGTCCCACACAGAAGGTGGCAGCCCTGAAAGCTGCTGCTGGTCTTCACCGTCCCCCTGCAGCCTATTCACAGGTACAACAGGATCTGGGACCCGGGCTTGCCCAGAGGAGGAACATCACATGGATCTCGTCCTCAGCAGAGCCAGATTGCGGAAAGGCACACGTACGGCTCCTTGTCCCACACGGAAGGTGGCAGACCTGAAAGCTGTTGCTGGTCTTCACCGTCCCCCTGCAGCCTATTCACAGGCACAACAGCATTCACGACGCGGGCTTGCCCATAGGAGGAAAATCTCATGGCTCTCTTCCTCGGCAGATCCTGATTCCGAAACGGTACACGTCCGGCTCCTTGTCCCACACGGAAGGTGGCAGGCCGGAAAGCTGTTGCTGGTCTTCACCGTCCCCCTGCAGCCTATTCACAGGTACAACAGGATCTGGGACCCGGGCTTGCCCCGAGGAGGAAGATCTCATGGCTCTCGTCCTCGGCAGAGCCGCTTTCCGAAAAGGCACACGTCCGGCTCCTTGTCCCACACGGAAGGTGGCAGCCCTGAAAGCTGTTGCTGGTCTTCACCGTCCCCCTGCAGCCAATTCACAGGCACAACAGGATTCACGACGCGGGCTTGCCCAGAGGAGGAACATCTCATGGCTCTCGTCCTCAGCAGAGCATGATTCCGGAAAGGCACACGTCCGGCTCCTTGTCCCAAACGGAAGGTGGCAGGCCGGAAAGCTGTTTCTGGTCTTCACCGTCCCCCTGCAGCCTATTCACAGGCACAACAGGATTCACGACGCGGGCTTGCCCAGAGGAGGAACATCTCATGGCTCTCCTCCTCGGCAGAGCCTGATTCCGGAAAGGCACACGTCTGGCTCCTTGTCCCAAACGGAAGGTGGCAGGCCGGAAAGCTGTTGCTGGTCTTCACCGTCCCCCTGCAGCCTATTCACAGGTACAACAGGACCTGGGACCCGGGCTTGCCCAGAGGAGGAACATCTCATGGCTCTCCTCCTCGGCAGAGCCTGATTCCGGAAAGGCACACGTCCGGTTCCTTGTCCCACACGGAAGGTGGCAGCCCTGAAAGCTGTTGCTGGTCTTCACCGTGCCCCTGCAGCCTATTCACAGGCACAACAGGATCTGGGACCCGGGATTGCCCAGAGGAGGAACATCACATGGCTCTCGTCCTCGGCAGAGCCTGATTCCGGAAAGGCACACGTCCGGCTCCTTATCCCACACGGAAGGTGGCAGGCCGGAAAGATGTTGCTGGTGTTCACCATCCCCCTGCAGCCTATTCACAGGCACAACAGGATCTGGGACCCGGGCTTGCCCAGAGGAGGAACATCTCATGGCTCTCGTCCTTGGTAGAGCCTGATTCCGAAAAGGCACACGTCCGGCTCCTTGTCCCACACGGAAGGTGGCAGCCCTGAAAGCTGTTGCTGGTCTTCACCATCCCCCTGCAGCCTATTCACAGGCACAACAGGATTCAGGACCCGGGCAAGCCCATAAGAGGAAGATCTCATGGCTCTCTTCCTCGGCAGAGCCTGATTCCGAAACAGTATACGTCCGGCTCCTTGTCCCAAATGGAAGGTGGCAGGCCGGAAAGCTGTTGCTGGTCTTCACCGTCCCCCTGCAGCCTATTCACAGGTACAACAGGATCTGGGACCCGGGCTTGCCCAGAGGAGGAACATCTCATGGCTCTCCTCCTCGGCAGAGACTGATTCCGAAAAGGCACACGTCTGGCTCCTTGTCCCACACGGAAGGTGGCAGCCCTGAAAGCTGTTGCTGGTCTTCACCGTCCCCCTGCAGCCTATTCACAGGCACAACAGGATCTGGGACCCGAGCTTGCCCAGAGGAGGAACATCACATGGCTCTCGTCCTCGGCAGAGCCTGATTCCGGAAAGGCACATGTCCGGCTCCTTGTCCCACACGGAAGGTGGTAGCCCTGAAAGCTGTTGCTGGTCTTCACCGTCCCCCTGCAGCCTATTCACAGGCACAACAGGATTCAGGACCCGGGCATGCCCAGAGGAGGAACATCTCATGGCTCTCGTCCTCGGCAGGGCCTGTTTCTGAAAAGGCACATGTCCGGCTCCTTGTCCCACGCGGATGGTGGCAGCCCTGAAAGCTGTTGCTGGTCTTCACCGTCCCCCTGCAGCCTATTCACAGGTACAACAGGATCTGGGACCCGGGCTTGCCCCGAGGAGGAAGATCTCATGGCTCTCCTCCTCGGCAGAGCCTGCTTCTGGAAAGGCACACGTCCGGCTCCGTGTCCCACACGGAAGGTGGCAGGCCGGAAAGATGTTTCTGGTCTTCACCGTCCCCCTGTGGCCTATTCACAGGTACAACAGGATCTGGGACCCGGGCTTGCCCAGAGGAGGAACATCTCTTGGCTCTCGTCCTCGGCAGAGCCTGATTCCGAAAAGGCACATGTCTGGCTCCTTGTCCCACACGGAAGGTGGGAGGCCGGAAAGCTGTTGCTGGTCTTCACCGTCCCCCTGCATCCTATTCACAGGTACAACAGGATCTGGGACGCGGGCTTGCCCAGAGGAGGAACATCTCATGGCTCTCCTCCTCGGCAGAGTCTGATTCCGAAAAGGCACACGTCCGGCTCCTTGTCCCACACGGAAGGTGGCAGCCCTGAAAGCTGTTGCTGGTCTTCACCGTCCCCCTGCAGCCTATTGACAGGCACAACAGGATTCAGGACCCGGGCATGCCCAGAGGAGGAAGATCTCATGGCTCTCGTCCTCGGCAGAGCCTGATTCCGGAAAGGCACACGTCCGGCTCCTTGTCCCACACGGAAGGTGGCAGCCCTGAAAGCTGTTGCTGGTCTTCACCGTCCCCCTGCAGCCAATTCACAGGCACAACAGGATTCATGACGCGGGCTTGCCCAGAGGAGGAACATCTTATGTCTCTCTTCCTCGGCATAGCCTGATTCCGAAAAGGCACACGTCCGGCTCCTTGTCCCACATGGAAGGTGGCAGCCCTGAAAGCTGTTGCTGGCCTTCACCGTCCCCCTGCAGCCTATTCACAGGCACAACAGGATTCAGGACCCGGGCATGCCCAGAGGAGGAACATCTCATGGCTCTCGTCCTCGGCAGGGCCTGTTTCTGAAAAGGCACATGTCCGGCTCCTTGTCCCACACGGATGGTGGCAGCCCTGAAAGCTGTTGCTGGTCTTCACCGTCCCCCTGCAGCCTATTCACAGGTACAACAGGATATGGGACCCGGGCTTGCCCCAAGGAGGAAGATCTCATGGCTCTCCTCCTCGGCAGAGCCTGCTTCTGGAAAGGCACACGTCCGGCTCCGTGTCCCACACGGACGGTGGCAGGCCGGAAAGATGTTTCTGGTCTTCATCGTCCCCCTGTGGCCTATTCACAGGTACAACAGGATCTGGGACGCGGGCTTGCCCAGAGGAGGAACATCTCATGGCTCTCCTCCTCGGCAGAGTCTGATTCCGAAAAGGCACACGTCCGGCTCCTTGTCCCACACGGAAGGTGGCAGCCGTGAAAGCTGTTGCTGGTCTTCACCGTCCCCCTGCAGCCTATTCACAGGCACAACAGCATTCACGACGCGGGCTTGCCCATAGGAGGAAAATCTCATGGCTCTCGTCCTCAGCAGAGTCTGATTCCGAAAAGGCACATGTCCGGCTTCTTGTCCCATACGGAAGGTGGCAGCCCTGAAAGCTGTTGCTGGTCTTCATCGTCCCCCTGCAGCCAATTCACAGGCACAACAGGATTCACGACGCTGGCTTGCCCCGAGGAGGAAGATCTCATGGCTCTCGTCCTCGGCAGAGCCTGATTCGGTCAAGGCACACGTCCGGCTCCTTGTCCCACACGGAAGGTGGCAGCCCTGAAAGCTGTTGCTGGTCTTCACCGTCCCCCTGCAGCCAATTCACAGGCACAACAGGATTCACGACACGGGCTTGCCCATTGGAGGAACATCTCATGGCTCTCCTCCTCGGCAGAGCCTGATTCCGGAAAGGCACACGTCCGACTCCTTGTCCCACACGGAAGGGGGCAGCCCTGAAATCTGTTGCTGGACTTCACCGTCCCCCTGCAGCCAATTCACAGGCACAACAGGATTCAGGACCCGGGCATGCCCAGTGGAGGAACATCTCATGGGTCTCCTCCTCGGCAGAGCCTGATTCCGGAAAGGCACACGTCCGGCTCTTTGTCCCACACAGAAGGTGGCAGCCCTGAAAGCTGCTGCTGGTCTTCACCGTCCCCCTGCAGCCTATTCACAGGTACAACAGGATCTGGGACCCGGGCTTGCCCAGAGGAGGAACATCACATGGATCTCGTCCTCAGCAGAGCCAGATTGCGGAAAGGCACACGTACGGCTCCTTGTCCCACACGGAAGGTGGCAGACCTGAAAGCTGTTGCTGGTCTTCACCGTCCCCCTGCAGCCTATTCACAGGCACAACAGCATTCACGACGCGGGCTTGCCCATAGGAGGAAAATCTCATGGCTCTCTTCCTCGGCAGATCCTGATTCCGAAACGGTACACGTCCGGCTCCTTGTCCCACACGGAAGGTGGCAGGCCGGAAAGCTGTTGCTGGTCTTCACCGTCCCCCTGCAGCCTATTCACAGGTACAACAGGATCTGGGACCCGGGCTTGCCCCGAGGAGGAAGATCTCATGGCTCTCGTCCTCGGCAGAGCCGCTTTCCGAAAAGGCACACGTCCGGCTCCTTGTCCCACACGGAAGGTGGCAGCCCTGAAAGCTGTTGCTGGTCTTCACCGTCCCCCTGCAGCCAATTCACAGGCACAACAGGATTCACGACGCGGGCTTGCCCAGAGGAGGAACATCTCATGGCTCTCGTCCTCAGCAGAGCATGATTCCGGAAAGGCACACGTCCGGCTCCTTGTCCCACACGGAAGGTGGCAGCCCTGAAAGCTGTTGCTGGTCTTCACCGTCCCCCTGCAGCCTATTCACAGGCACAACAGGATTCAGGACCCGGGCATGCCCAGAGGAGGAACATCTCATGGCTCTCCTCCTCGGCAGAGCCTGATTCCAGAAAGGCACACGTCCGGCTCCTTGTCCCAAACGGAAGGTGGCAGGCCGGAAAGCTGTTTCTGGTCTTCACCGTCCCCCTGCAGCCTATTCACAGGCACAACAGGATTCACGACGCGGGCTTGCCCAGAGGAGGAACATCTCATGGCTCTCCTCCTCGGCAGAGCCTGATTCCGGAAAGGCACACGTCTGGCTCCTTGTCCCAAACGGAAGGTGGCAGGCCGGAAAGCTGTTGCTGGTCTTCACCGTCCCCCTGCAGCCTATTCACAGGTACAACAGGACCTGGGACCCGGGCTTGCCCAGAGGAGGAACATCTCATGGCTCTCCTCCTCGGCAGAGCCTGATTCCGGAAAGGCACACGTCCGGTTCCTTGTCCCACACGGAAGGTGGCAGCCCTGAAAGCTGTTGCTGGTCTTCACCGTGCCCCTGCAGCCTATTCACAGGCACAACAGGATCTGGGACCCGGGATTGCCCAGAGGAGGAACATCACATGGCTCTCGTCCTCGGCAGAGCCTGATTCCGGAAAGGCACATGTCCGGCTCCTTATCCCACACGGAAGGTGGCAGGCCGGAAAGCTGTTGCTGGTCTTCACCATCCCCCTGCAGCCTATTCACAGGCACAACAGGATCTGGGACCCGGGCTTGCCCAGAGGAGGAACATCTCATGGCTCTCGTCCTTGGTAGAGCCTGATTCCGAAAAGGCACACGTCCGGCTCCTTGTCCCACACGGAAGGTGGCAGCCCTGAAAGCTGTTGCTGGTCTTCACCGTCCCCCTGCAGCCTATTCACAGGCACAACAGGATTCAGGACCCGGGCAAGCCCATAAGAGGAAGATCTCATGGCTCTCTTCCTCGGCAGAGCCTGATTCCGAAACAGTATACGTCCGGCTCCTTGTCCCAAATGGAAGGTGGCAGGCCGGAAAGCTGTTGCTGGTCTTCACCGTCCCCCTGCAGCCTATTCACAGGTACAACAGGATCTGGGACCCGGGCTTGCCCAGAGGAGGAACATCTCATGGCTCTCCTCCTCGGCAGAGACTGATTCCGAAAAGGCACACGTCTGGCTCCTTGTCCCACACGGAAGGTGGCAGCCCTGAAAGCTGTTGCTGGTCTTCACCGTCCCCCTGCAGCCTATTCACAGGCACAACAGGATCTGGGACCCGAGCTTGCCCAGAGGAGGAACATCACATGGCTCTCGTCCTCGGCAGAGCCTGATTCCGGAAAGGCACATGTCCGGCTCCTTGTCCCACACGGAAGGTGGTAGCCCTGAAAGCTGTTGCTGGTCTTCACCGTCCCCCTGCAGCCAATTCACAGGCACAACAGGATTCACGACGCGGGCTTGCCCAGAGGAGGAACATCTCATGGCTCTCGTCCTCGGCAGAGCCTGATTCCGAAAAGGCACACGTCCGGCACCTTGTCCCACACGGAAGGAGGCAGCCCAGAAAGCTGTTGCTGGTCTTCACCATCCCCCTGCAGCCTATTCACAGGTACAACAGGATCTGGGACCCGGGCTTGCCCAGAGGAGGAACATCTCATGGCTCTCGTCCTCGGCAGGGCCTGTTTCTGAAAAGGCACATGTCCGGCTCCTTGTCCCACACGGATGGTGGCAGCCCTGAAAGCTGTTGCTGGTCTTCACCGTCCCCCTGCAGCCTATTCACAGGTACAACAGGATATGCGACCCAGGCTTGCCCCAAGGAGGAAGATCTCATGGCTCTCCTCCTCGGCAGAGCCTGCTTCTGGAAAGGCACACGTCCGGCTCCGTGTCCCACACGGAAGGTGGCAGGCCGGAAAGATGTTTCTGGTCTTCACCGTCCCCCTGTGGCCTATTCACAGGTACAACAGGATCTGGGACGCGGGCTTGCCCAGAGGAGGAACATCTCATGGCTCTCCTCCTCGGCAGAGTCTGATTCCGAAAAGGCACACGTCCGGCTCCTTGTCCCACACGGAAGGTGGCAGCCCTGAAAGCTGTTGCTGGTCTTCACCGTCCCCCTGCAGCCTATTCACAGGCACAACAGCATTCACGACGCGGGCTTGCCCAGAGGAGGAAAATCTCATGGCTCTCGTCCTCGGCAGAGTCTGATTCCGAAAAGGCACATGTCCGGCTTCTTGTCCCATACGGAAGGTGGCAGCCCTGAAAGCTGTTGCTGGTCTTCACCGTCCCCCTGCAGCCTATTCACAGGTACAACAGGATATGCGACCCGGGCTTGCCCCAAGGAGGAAGATCTCATGGCTCTCCTCCTCGGCAGAGCCTGCTTCTGGAAAGGCACACCTCCGGCTCCGTGTCCCACACGGAAGGTGGCAGGCCGGAAAGATGTTTCTGGTCTTCACCGTCCCCCTGTGGCCTATTCACAGGTACAACAGGATCTGGGACGCGGGCTTGCCCAGAGGAGGAACATCTCATGGCTCTCCTCCTCGGCAGAGTCTGATTCCGAAAAGGCACACGTCCGGCTCCTTGTCCCACACGGAAGGTGGCAGCCCTGAAAGCTGTTGCTGGTCTTCACCGTCCCCCTGCAGCCTATTCACAGGCACAACAGCATTCACGACGCGGGCTTGCCCATAGGAGGAAAATCTCATGGCTCTCGTCCTCGGCAGAGTCTGATTCCGAAAAGGCACATGTCCGGCTTCTTGTCCCATACGGAAGGTGGCAGCCCTGAAAGCTGTTGCTGGTCTTCACCGTCCCCCTGCAGCCAATTCACAGGCACAACAGGATTCACGACACGGGCTTGCCCATTGGAGGAACATCTCATGGCTCTCCTGCTCGGCAGAGCCTGATTCCGGAAAGGCACACGTCCGGCTCCTTGTCCCACACGGAAGGGGGCAGCCCTGAAAGCTGTTGCTGGACTTCACCGTCCCCCTGCAGCCAATTCACAGGCACAACAGGATTCAGGACCTGGGCATGCCCAGTGGAGGAACATCTCATGGCTCTCGTCCTTGGTAGAGCCTGATTCCGAAAAGGCACACGTCCGGCTCCTTGTCCCACACGGAAGGTGGCAGCCCTGAAAGCTGTTGCTGGTCTTCACCGTCCCCCTGCAGCCTATTCACAGGCACAACAGGATTCAGGACCCGGGCAAGCCCATAAGAGGAAGATCTCATGGCTCTCTTCCTCGGCAGAGCCTGATTCCGAAACAGTATACGTCCGGCTCCTTGTCCCAAATGGAAGGTGGCAGGCCGGAAAGCTGTTGCTGGTCTTCACCGTCCCCCTGCAGCCTATTCACAGGTACAACAGGATCTGGGACCCGGGCTTGCCCAGAGGAGGAACATCTCATGGCTCTCCTCCTCGGCAGAGACTGATTCCGAAAAGGCACACGTCTGGCTCCTTGTCCCACACGGAAGGTGGCAGCCCTGAAAGCTGTTGCTGGTCTTCACCGTCCCCCTGCAGCCTATTCACAGGCACAACAGGATCTGGGACCCGAGCTTGCCCAGAGGAGGAACATCACATGGCTCTCGTCCTCGGCAGAGCCTGATTCCGGAAAGGCACATGTCCGGCTCCTTGTCCCACACGGAAGGTGGTAGCCCTGAAAGCTGTTGCTGGTCTTCACCGTCCCCCTGCAGCCAATTCACAGGCACAACAGGATTCACGACGCGGGCTTGCCCAGAGGAGGAACATCTCATGGCTCTCGTCCTTGGCAGAGCCTGATTCCGAAAAGGCACACGTCCGGCTCCTTGTCCCACACGGAAGGTGGCAGCCCTGAAAGCTGTTGCTGGTCTTCACTGTCCCCCTGCAGCCTATTCAAAGGCACAACAGGATCTGGGGCCAGGGCCTGCCCAGAGGAGGAACATCTCATGGCTCTCGTCCTCGGCAGAGCCTGATTCCGAAAAGGCACACGTCCGGCACCTTGTCCCACACGGAAGGAGGCAGCCCAGAAAGCTGTTGCTGGTCTTCACCATCCCCCTGCAGCCTATTCACAGGTACAACAGGATCTGGGACCCGGGCTTGCCCAGAGGAGGAACATCTCATGGCTCTCGTCCTCGGCAGGGCCTGTTTCTGAAAAGGCACATGTCCGGCTCCTTGTCCCACACGGATGGTGGCAGCCCTGAAAGCTGTTGCTGGTCTTCACCGTCCCCCTGCAGCCTATTCACAGGTACAACAGGATATGCGACCCAGGCTTGCCCCAAGGAGGAAGATCTCATGGCTCTCCTCCTCGGCAGAGCCTGCTTCTGGAAAGGCACACGTCCGGCTCCGTGTCCCACACGGAAGGTGGCAGGCCGGAAAGATGTTTCTGGTCTTCACCGTCCCCCTGTGGCCTATTCACAGGTACAACAGGATCTGGGACGCGGGCTTGCCCAGAGGAGGAACATCTCATGGCTCTCCTCCTCGGCAGAGTCTGATTCCGAAAAGGCACACGTCCGGCTCCTTGTCCCACACGGAAGGTGGCAGCCCTGAAAGCTGTTGCTGGTCTTCACCGTCCCCCTGCAGCCTATTCACAGGCACAACAGCATTCACGACGCGGGCTTGCCCAGAGGAGGAAAATCTCATGGCTCTCGTCCTCGGCAGAGTCTGATTCCGAAAAGGCACACGTTCGGCTCCTTGTCCCACACGGAAGGTGGCAGCCCTGAAAGCTGTTGCTGGTCTTCACCGTCCCCCTGCAGCCTATTCACAGGTACAACAGGATATGCGACCCGGGCTTGCCCCAAGGAGGAAGATCTCATGGCTCTCCTCCTCGGCAGAGCCTGCTTCTGGAAAGGCACACCTCCGGCTCCGTGTCCCACACGGAAGGTGGCAGGCCGGAAAGATGTTTCTGGTCTTCACCGTCCCCCTGTGGCCTATTCACAGGTACAACAGGATCTGGGACGCGGACTTGCCCTGAGGAGGAACATCTCATGGCTCTCCTCCTCGGCAGAGTCTGATTCCGAAAAGGCACACGTCCGGCTCCTTGTCCCACACGGAAGGTGGCAGCCCTGAAAGCTGTTGCTGGTCTTCACCGTCCCCCTGCAGCCAATTCACAGGCACAACAGGATTCACGACACGGGCTTGCCCATTGGAGGAACATCTCATGGCTCTCCTCCTCGGCAGAGCCCGATTCCGGAAAGGCACACGTCCGGCTCCTTGTCCCACACGGAAGGTGGCAGCCGTGAAAGCTGTTGCTGGTCTTCACCGTCCCCCTGCAGCCTATTCACAGGCACAACACGATTCAGGACCCGGGCATGCCCAGAGGAGGAACATCTCATGGCTCTCGTCCTCGGCAGAGCCTGATTCCGGAAAGGCACACGTCTGGCTCCTTGTCCCAAACGGAAGGTGGCAGGCCGGAAAGCTGTTGCTGGTCTTCACCGTCCCCCTGCAGCCTATTCACAGGTACAACAGGATCTGGGACCCGGGCTTGCCCAGAGGAGGAACATCTCATGGCTCTCGTCCTCGGCAGAGACTGATTCCGAAAAGGCACACGTCTGGCTCCTTGTCCCACACGAAAGGTGGCAGCCCTGAAAGATGTTGCTGGTCTCACCGTCCCCCTGCAGCCTATTCACAGGCACAACAGGATCTGGGACCCGGGCTTGCCCAGAGGAGGAACATCACATGGCTCTCGTCCTCGGCAGAGCCTGATTCCGGAAAGGCACATGTCCGGCTCCTTGTCCCACACGGAAGGTGGCAGCCCTGAAAGATGTTGCTGGTCCTCACCGTCCCCCTGCAGCCTATTCACAGGCACAACAGGATCTGGGACCCGGGCTTGCCCAGAGGAGGAACATCTCATGGCTCTCGTCCTCGGCAGAGCCTGATTCCGAAAAGGCACACGTCTGGCTCCTTGTCCCACACGGAAGGTGGCAGCCCTGAAAGCTGTTGCTGGTCTTCACCATCCCCCTGCAGCCTATTCACAAGCACAACAGGATCTGGGGCCCGGGCCTGACCAGAGGAGGAACATCTCATGGCTCTCGTACTCGGAAGAGCCTGATTCCGAAAAGGCACACGTCCAGCACCTTGTCCCACACGGAAGGAGGCAGCCCTGAAAGCTGTTGCTGGTCTTCACCATCCCCCTGCAGCCTATTCACAGGTACAACATGATCTGGGACCCGGGCTTGCCCAGAGGAGGAACATCTCATGGCTCTCGTCCTCGGCAGAGCCTGATTCCGAAAAGGCACACGTCCGGCTCCTTGTCCCACACGGAAGGTGGCAGCCCTGAAAGCTGTTGCTGGTCTTCACCATCCCCCTGCAGCCAATTCACAGGCACTACAGGATTCAGGACACGGGCTTGCCCAGTGGAGGAACATCTCATGGCTCTCCTCCTCGGCAGAGCCTGATTCCGGAAAGGCACACGTCCGGCTCCTTGTCCCACACGGAAGGTGGCAGCCCTGAAAGCTGTTGCTGGTCTTCACCGTCCCCCTGCAGCCTATTCACAGGCACAACAGGATTCAGGACCCGGGCATGCCCAGAGGAGGAACATCTCATGGCTCTCGTCCTCGGCAGAGCCTGATTCCGGAAAGGCACACGTCTGGCTCCTTGTCCCAAACGGAAGGTGGCAGGCCGGAAAGCTGTTGATGGTCCTCACCGTCCCCCTGCAGCCTATTCACAGGTACAACAGGATCTGGGACCCGGGCTTGCCCAGAGGAGGAACATCTCATGGCTCTCCTCCTCGGCAGAGACTGATTCCGAAAAGGCACACGTCTGGCTCCTTGTCCCACTCGGAAGGTGGCACCCCTGAAAGATGTTGCTGGTCTTCACCGTCCCCCTGCAGCCTATTCACAGGCACAACAGGATCTGGGACCCGGGCTTGCCCAGAGGAGGAACATCTCAGGGCTCTCCTCCTCGGCAGACCCTGATTCCGGAAAGGCACATGTCCGGCTCCTTGTCCCACACGGAAGGTGGCAGGCCGGAAAGATGTTGCTAGTCCTCACCGTGCCCCTGCAGCCTATTCACAGGCACAACAGCATCTGGGACCCGGGCTTGCCCAGAGGAGGAACATCTCATGGCTCTCGTCCTTGGCAGAGCCTGATTCCGAAAAGGCACACGTCCGGCTCCTTGTCCCACACGGAAGGTGGCAGCCCTGAAAGCTGTTTCTGGTGTTTACCGTCCCACTGCAGCCTATTCACAGGCACAACAGGATCTGGGACCCGGGCTTGCCCCGAGGAGGAAGATCTCATGGCTCTCGTCCTCGGCAGAGCCTGATTCCGGAAAGGCACACGTCCGGCTCCTTGTCCCACACGGAATGTGGCAGGCCGGAAAGATGTTGCTGGTCTTCACCGTCCCCCTGCAGCCTATTCACAGGCACAACAGGATTCACCACGCGGGCTTGCCCAGAGGAGGAAGATCTCATGACTCTCGTCCTCGGCAGAGCTTGATTCCGAAAAGGCACTCGTCCGGCTCGTTGTCCCACACGGAAGGTGGCAGCCCTGAAAGCTCTTGCTGGTCTTCACCGTCCCCCTGCAGTCTATTCACAGGTACAACAGGATCTGGGACCCGGGCTTGCCCCGAGGAGGAAGATCTCATGGCTCTCGTCCTCGGCAGAGCCTGATTCCGGAAAGGCACATGTCCGGCTCCTTGTCCCACACGGAAGGTGGCAGGCCGGACAGATTTTGCTGGTCCTCACCGTCCCCCTGCAGCCAATTCACAGGCACAACAGGATCTGGGACCCGGGCTTGCCCAGAGGAGGAACATCTCATGGCTCTCGTCCTCGGCAGAGCCTGATTCCGAAAAGGCACACGTCCGGCTCCTTGTCCCACACGGAAGGTGGCAGTCCTGAAAGCTGTTGCTGGTCTTCACCGTCCCCCTGCAGCCTACTCACAGGCACAACAGGATCTGCGACCCGGGCTTGCCCCGAGGAGGAAGATCTCATGGCTCTCGTCCTCGGCAGGGCCTGTTTCTGAAAAGGCACATGTCCGGCTCCTTGTCCCACAGGGAAGGTGGCAGCCCTGAAAGCTGTTGCTGGTCTTCACCGTCCCCCTGCAGCCTATTCACACGTACAACAAGATATGGGACCCGGGCTTGCCCCAAGGAGGAAGATCTCATGGCTCTCCTCCTCGGCAGAGCCTGATTCCGGAAAGGCACGTGTCCAGCTCCTTGTCCCAAACGGAAGGTGGCAGGCCGGAAAGATGCTGCTGGCCTTCACCGTCCCCCTGCAGCCTATTCACAGGCACAACAGCATTCACGACGCGGGCTTGCCCAGAGGAGGAACATCTCATGGCTCTCGTCCTCGGCAGAGTCTGATTCCGAAAAGGCACACTTACGGATCCTTGTCCCACACGGAAGGTGGCAGCCCTGAAAGCTGTTGCTGGTCTTCACCATCCCCCTGCAGCCTATTCACAGGCACAACTGGATTCACGACGCGGGCTTGCCCAGAGGAGGAACATCTCATGGCTCTCGTCCTCGGCAGAGCCTGATTCGGGAAAGGCACACGTCCGGCTCCTTGTCCCACACGGAAGGTGGCAGCCCTGAAAGCTGTTGCTGGTCTTCACCGTCCCCCTGCAGCCTATTCACAGGCACAACAGGATCTGGGACCCGCGCTTGCCCAGAGGAGGAACATCTCATGGCTCTCGTCCTCGGCAGAGCCTGATTCCGGAAAGGCACACGTCCGGCTCCTTGTCCCACACGGAAGGTGGCAGCCCTGAAAGCTGTTGCTGGTCTTCACCATCCCCCTGCAGCCTATTCACAGGCACAACAGGATTCAGGACCCGGGCATGCCCAGAGGACGAACATCTCATGGCTCTCGTCCTCGGCAGAGCCTGATTCCGAAAAGGCACTCGTCCGGCTCCTTGTCCCACACGGAAGGTGGCAGCCCTGAAAGCTGTTGCTGGTCTTCACCGTCCCCCTGCAGCCTATTCACAGGCACAACAGGATCTGGGACCCGGGCTTGCCCAGAGGAGGAACATCTCATGGCTCTCGTCCTCAGCAGAGCCTGTTTCCAGAAAGGCACACGTCCGGCTCCTCGTCCCACACGGAAGGTGGCAGCCCTGAAAGCTGTTGCTGGTCTTCACCGTCCCCCTGCAGCCTATTCACAGGCACAACAGGATCTGGGACCCGGGCTTGCCCCGAGGAGGAAGATCTCATGGCTCTCGTCCTCGGCAGAGCCTGATTCCGGAAAGGCACACGTCCGGCTCCTTGTCCCACACGGAATGTGGCAGGCCGGAAAGATGTTGCTGGTCTTCACCGTCCCCCTGCAGCCTATTCACAGGCACAACAGGATTCACCACGCGGGCTTGCCCAGAGGAGGAAGATCTCATGACTCTCGTCCTCGGCAGAGCTTGATTCCGAAAAGGCACTCGTCCGGCTCGTTGTCCCACACGGAAGGTGGCAGCCCTGAAAGCTCTTGCTGGTCTTCACCGTCCCCCTGCAGTCTATTCACAGGTACAACAGGATCTGGGACCCGGGCTTGCCCCGAGGAGGAAGATCTCATGGCTCTCGTCCTCGGCAGAGCCTGATTCCGGAAAGGCACATGTCCGGCTCCTTGTCCCACACGGAAGGTGGCAGGCCGGAAAGATTTTGCTGGTCCTCACCGTCCCCCTGCAGCCAATTCACAGGCACAACAGGATCTGGGACCCGGGCTTGCCCAGAGGAGGAACATCTCATGGCTCTCGTCCTCGGCAGAGCCTGATTCCGAAAAGGCACACGTCCGGCTCCTTGTCCCACACGGAAGGTGGCAGTCCTGAAAGCTGTTGCTGGTCTTCACCGTCCCCCTGCAGCCTACTCACAGGCACAACAGGATCTGCGACCCGGGCTTGCCCCGAGGAGGAAGATCTCATGGCTCTCGTCCTCGGCAGGGCCTGTTTCTGAAAAGGCACATGTCCGGCTCCTTGTCCCACAGGGAAGGTGGCAGCCCTGAAAGCTGTTGCTGGTCTTCACCGTCCCCCTGCAGCCTATTCACACGTACAACAAGATATGGGACCCGGGCTTGCCCCAAGGAGGAAGATCTCATGGCTCTCCTCCTCGGCAGAGCCTGATTCCGGAAAGGCACGTGTCCAGCTCCTTGTCCCAAACGGAAGGTGGCAGGCCGGAAAGATGCTGCTGGCCTTCACCGTCCCCCTGCAGCCTATTCACAGGCACAACAGCATTCACGACGCGGGCTTGCCCAGAGGAGGAACATCTCATGGCTCTCGTCCTCGGCAGAGTCTGATTCCGAAAAGGCACACTTACGGATCCTTGTCCCACACGGAAGGTGGCAGCCCTGAAAGCTGTTGCTGGTCTTCACCATCCCCCTGCAGCCTATTCACAGGCACAACTGGATTCACGACGCGGGCTTGCCCAGAGGAGGAACATCTCATGGCTCTCGTCCTCGGCAGAGCCTGATTCGGGAAAGGCACACGTCCGGCTCCTTGTCCCACACGGAAGGTGGCAGCCCTGAAAGCTGTTGCTGGTCTTCACCGTCCCCCTGCAGCCTATTCACAGGCACAACAGGATCTGGGACCCGCGCTTGCCCAGAGGAGGAACATCTCATGGCTCTCGTCCTCGGCAGAGCCTGATTCCGGAAAGGCACACGTCCGGCTCCTTGTCCCACACGGAAGGTGGCAGCCCTGAAAGCTGTTGCTGGTCTTCACCATCCCCCTGCAGCCTATTCACAGGCACAACAGGATTCAGGACCCGGGCATGCCCAGAGGACGAACATCTCATGGCTCTCGTCCTCGGCAGAGCCTGATTCCGAAAAGGCACTCGTCCGGCTCCTTGTCCCACACGGAAGGTGGCAGCCCTGAAAGCTGTTGCTGGTCTTCACCGTCCCCCTGCAGCCTATTCACAGGCACAACAGGATCTGGGACCCGGGCTTGCCCAGAGGAGGAACATCTCATGGCTCTCGTCCTCAGCAAGCCTGTTTCCAGAAAGGCACACGTCCGGCTCCTCGTCCCACACGGAAGGTGGCAGCCCTGAAAGCTGTTGCTGGTCTTCACCGTCCCCCTGCAGCCTATTCACAGGCACAACAGCATTCACGATGCGGGCTTGCCCAGAGGAGGAACATCTCATGGCTCTCGTCCTCGGCAGAGTCTGATTCCGAAAAGGCACACGTCTGGCTCCTTGTCCCACACGGAAGGTGGCAGCCCTGAAAGCTGTTGCTGGTCTTCACCGTCCCCCTGCAGCCTATTCACAGGCACAACAGGATCTGGGTCCCAGATTTGCCGGGACGAGGAACATCTCATGGCTCTCGTCCTCGGCAGAGCCTGATTCCGGAAAGGCACACGTCCGTCTCCTTGTCCCACACGGAAGGTGGCAGCCCTGAAAGCTGTTGCTGGTCCTCACCGTCCCCCTGCAGCCTATTCACAGGCACAACACCATTCACGACGCGGGCTTGCCCAGAGGAGGAACATCTCATGGCTCTCGTCCTCGGCAGAGCCTGATTCCGGAAAGGCACACGTCCGGCTACTTGTCCCACACGGAAGGTGGCAGCCCTGAAAGCTGTTGCTGGTCTTCACCATCCCCCTGCAGCCTATTCACAGGCACAACAGGATTCAGGACCCGGGCATGCCCAGAGGACGAACATCTCATGGCTCTCGTCCTCGGCAGAGCCTGATTCCGAAAAGGCACTCGTCCGGCTCCTTGTCCCACACGGAAGGTGGCAGCCCTGAAAGCTGTTGCTGGTCTTCACCGTCCCCCTGCAGCCTATTCACAGGCACAACAGGATCTGGGACCCGGGCTTGCCCAGAGGAGGAACATCTCATGGCTCTCGTCCTCAGCAGAGCCTGTTTCCAGAAAGGCACACGTCCGGCTCCTCGTCCCACACGGAAGGTGGCAGCCCTGAAAGCTGTTGCTGGTCTTCACCGTCCCCCTGCAGCCTATTCACAGGCAGAACAGGATTCAGGACCCGGGCTTGCCCAGAGGAGGAACATCTCATGGCTCTCGTCCTCGGCAGAGTCTGATTCCGAAAAGGCACACGTCTGGCTCCTTGTCCCACACGGAAGGTGGCAGCCCTGAAAGCTGTTGCTGGTCTTCACCGTCCCCCTGCAGCCTATTCACAGGCACAACAGGATCTGGGTCCCAGATTTGCCGGGACGAGGAACATCTCATGGCTCTCGTCCTCGGCAGAGCCTGATTCCGGAAAGGC
>NW_026060818.1:0-10128 GCF_929443795.1 Astur gentilis
CCCGAAAAAGAGACCCAGGGGTCCTGGAGGTCCCAAAAATCCCCCAAAAAAGGGACCCAGGGGTCCTGGGGGGTCCCCAAAAAGAGACCCAGGTGTTCAGGGGTCCCCAAAATCCCCCAAAAAAGGGACCCAGGTGTTCAGGGGGTCCCCAAAATCCCCCAAAAAAGGGACCCAGGCACCCAGGTGTCCCCAAAAAGGGGACCCAGGGTCCTGGAGGTCCCCAAAATCCCCCCAAAAAGGGGACCCAGGGTCCTGGGGATCCCGAAAAAGAGACCCAGGGTCCTGGAGGTCCCAAAAATCCCCAAAAAAAGGGACCCAGGGGTCCTGGGGGGGTCCCCAAAAAGAGACCCAGGTGTTCAGGGGTCCCCAAAATCCCCCCAAAAAGGGACCTAGGTGTTCAGGGGATCCCCAAAATCCCCCAAAAAAGGGACCCAGGCACCCAGGTGTCCCCAAAAAGGGGACCCAGGGTCCTGGAGGTCCCCAAAATCCCCCAAAAAAGGGACCCAGGGGTCCTGGGGGGTCACCAAAAAGAGACCCAGGTGTTCAGGGGTCCCCAAAATCCCCCAAAAAAGGGACCCAGGTGTTCAGGGGTCCCCAAAATCCCCCCAAAAAGGGACCTAGGTGTTCAGGGGTCCCCAAAATCCCCCAAAAAAGGGACCCAGGTGTTCAGGGGGTCCCCAAAATCCCCCAAAAAAGGAACCCAGGCACCCAGGGGTCCCCAAAAAGGGACCCCGGGGTCCTGGGGGTCCCCAAAAAGGGGGGTGGGGGGGGGTGGGTTGTCTCACCGGGGGGGAGCGTCGCTGCTGCCGCCGGTCGATGTTGAAGAGCTGGACCTTGGCGCGGCTGAGGAGGCTGTAAACCCGGTCGATGTCACCGACGATGTCACCGGCCTCCCCGATGACGTCACCGGCCTCCGCGCCGACCACGACGGCGTCACCGGCGACGGCATCGCCGGCGTCTTCCTCGCCGGCGTCCCCCGGTTTCGGGGCGAACTGGGGCAGGGCCAGGTGATTGGCGGGGGGCAAGGGACGGCGGGCGACGGCGAGGGGGATTTCGGGGACCCCCTCGGTGACGTCAGCGGCGGCGGCGACGGTGACGGCGTCCCCGTCCCCCAGCGACTGGTAGATGCGCAGGTGGGCGGCGCTGGCGGTGAAACGGGGGGCTCGCAGCAACGGGGAGCGGCGGGGGGGGACCCGCGAGGCCACCGAAACGTCACCGTGGGCCACCGTGACGTCACCGAGGGTCGCCTTGACGTCACCGAGGGTCGCCGGGGCGGCTTCGGGGGTCACCGGAGCGTCCTTGGCGTCCCCGAGCATCCCCGGCGGGGTCCCGAAAGCGGCTGGGGCGTCCCCGAGCGTCACCGGGGCGTCCCCGAACGTCACCGCGGCGTCCCCGAAAGTCACCGCGGCGTCCCCGAGGACGGGCGGCGGCTCCCCGAACGCCGCCGGGGCGTCACCGGCCGTCGCCGCCACCGCCGCCGTCTCGCCGAGCGTCACCGGAGGGTCCCCAAACGTCACGGCGGGATCCCCGAAATTGTCCACGGGTGTCACCGGAGCGTCCCTGAACGTCACCGGGGCGTCTTCCGACGGGTTCGGGGCGTCCCCCAACGTCACCGGGGCGTCTCCGAACGTCACCGGGGCGTCCTCGGACGCCAGCGGGATGTTCCCGGCGTTGTCCCCGGCGTCGCCGGCGACGTCCCCGGCGTCGCGCAGGGACGTCCAGCGGAAGGTGGCCTCGCGCAGGATGGCCCGGCGAGGCGTGGGGACCACCGGCGTCACCGCCGGTGACGGTGGGGGGGACGATCCGGGGGAGGGGGGCGGCGAGGAGGAGGAGGGGGGCGAGGAAGGGGAGGGGGGGCCAGCGGGGGGGGCGTCCCCAGCGGGGGGACGTCACCCGTGGGTGGGCGGGCGACGGCGTTGAGGGGGGGGGGTGACGCCGGCGGGTGGCAGGGGGACACCGGTGGGGGACAAGGGGACGGCGGTGGGGGAGCGGGTGACGCCGGTGGGTGACAAAGCGACGCCGGTGGGGGACTGGGTGACGCCGGTGGGGGACTGGGTGATATGGGTAGGTGGTCGGGTGACACCGGTGGGTGACAGGGTGATGCTGGCGGGTGACAAGGTGACACTGGTGGGTGACTGGGAGACACTGGTGGGTGACTGGGAGACACGGGCGGACGGTTGGGTGCCACCGGCGGGTGACAAGGTGACACCGGTGGGTGACCGGGAGACACGGGCGGACGGTTGGGCGCCACCGGCGGGTGACACGGTGGGTCGGGCGACGCCGGCGGGCGACGAAGCGATACAGGCGGACGGGTGGGTGCCACTGGTGGGGGACTGGGTGCCACCGGTGGGTAACTGGGTGCCACCGGTGGGAGACTGGGTGCCACCGGTGGGAGACTGGGTGCCGCTGTTGAGCGGCAGGGTGTCCCCGGTGGGTGCCGGGGCGTCCCCGGTGGGTGCCGGGGTGTCACTGCCGGCCACGGGGGTGTCTCCGGTGGGTGCCGGGGTGTCCCCGGTGGGTGCCGGGGTGTCGACGAAGCGTCGGGGGGGGTCGGATGGGGCGCGACGAGCGGGCGCTAACGAGGGGCATAACGAACTGCCGCAAGCTGCCCAGGATCGTGCCCTGTCGCCGGCGCCGCCGCTGCTGCCGCCGCCCCCCCCTCGCCGCCGTCGTCCCCCCCGGGGGGGTCCCCGCCGATGATGATGACGACGACGATGATGACGCCACCGATGACGTCGTCGCCGGCCCCGCCGCTTGCCGGTGACGCCGCCGCCGCCCTCCCCTCCCCCGCTGGGGCCAGCGGGGGGAAGGGGCGCCGGGTGTCGTCCCCCCCCCTCCGACGACGACACCAGCCCCCCCCCCACCTCCTCGTAGGCGCCGGGGGGGGGGGAGAAGTTGAAGACGCCCCCGGGGGGGGGGTGGGGCGGCCGAGGCCCCGCCCCCCGCTTGGGGGGAGGGGCGGCGGGGGGGGGAGGGGGCGGCGGTGGCGGCGGGGGGGGCGGTGGGTGCCTGTTGGGGGGGGGGGGGAGAGGGGTGAGAAAGGGGATTTTGGGGGGGGTGGGGAGGGGGGAGGGGGCGGTACTGACCTCGTTGGGAGCGGCGGGCGGGGCCGGGCGTGGCCACTTCCTCTGGGAGAAAACCCCGAAATTCCTCCTGGAGGGGGGGGAGGGGACAGCGTTAGCCCCGCCCTTGGCACACCCCGGCTAGCCACGCCCCCTACTCCCACCCCTCCCTTCATTCAAACCGTTTCTTCCACAAGCCCCTCCCCTTAGTGAAGATTCGGTAGCCCCGCCCTTCGAATAAGCTCCGCCCCTCAAATAAGCTCCACCCCTTTCCACTGTGCTCCACCCCTTTCCAACAAGCTCCACTCCTGTCCACTAAACCCCTCCCCCCAAACAAGCCCCACCCCTTTTCAAGAAGCTCCACCTCTTCGAAAAAGCCCCACCCCTTTTCAGCAAGCCCCACCCCTTTTCAGCAAGCCCCACCCCTTTGGAAAACCCACCCTTTCGCAAAAAGCCCCACCCCTTCCCAATAAGCCCCACCTCCTCGAACAAGCCCCACCCCTTTGGAAAAAACCCCACCCCTTTCCGATAAGCCCCATCCCTTTGAAAAAGCCCCACCCCTTTCCAATAAGCCCCACCCCTTCCCACTAAGCCCCACCTCCTCGAACAAGCCCCGCCCCTTTGGAAAAACCCCACCCCTTTCCAATAAGCCCGACCCCTTCCCAATAAGCTTTACCCCTTTCCAATAAGCCCCGCCCCTTTCCAATAAGCCCCACCTCCTCGAACAAACCCCACCCCTTGGGAAAAGCCCCGCCTCTTTCCTACAAGCCCCGCCCCTTCACGCTGGGGGCATCACACGTGACCGGGAGGACGCACACGTGTGTCACGTGACCCCGCGGGGACACGCGTGACGTGAGAGATGAGGGACACGTGTCATGCGGGAAGGAACACGTGTGACACGGGACGAACACGTGACACGGTAAGGGACACGCGTGACACAACAGACATGCGGGACACACGTGACATGGGACACGCATCACACGGGACACACGTGACACGGGACACGCGTGACACGGGAAGAACAAGGAACACGTGTGACACGAGGGAGACGTGTGACACGAAGACACGTGACACGGGACGGACATAGGTGACACGGCAAGCACAGGCGTGACGGAAACGAGAAACATGTGACATGAGACACGTAAAACGTGACACGGGAAGGACATACAACACGTGAAAACACGTGTAAAAATCTGCAGCACGGCTAAAGCTCACGCCGTGCAGAAAGAACACGTGTGACACGCAAAGGCACGCATAATACATGAGAAACACACGTCCGGCGTGGTTAAAGGACGTGTCACACTGAAGGGACACGCATGACACGATGCAGCAAACGCAAGGGACACGTGTGACACAAGAACACGTGATGCAACGTAGGTCGAGACACACGTATGACACAGGAAGGACACGCGTGACATGATGTAGCTGTGAACGAGACACACGTGACGAAACACGCAACTGACACACGTGACGTGGGAGAAAGCGAGAACATACGGGACACGGGAAGGCTCGAGCACATGCGTCATGCAAGTGACATACGTGACAGCTAAACAAAGGCGTGACACGGGACACGCGTGACAGGAGGAACATGGGATACGAGTGACAAAAGCTGGTGACGCAAAGCACACGCGTGACCAGGCACATGTAAGAATAAGCCATGTGTGACACAAGGGATGCATGTGGTGAAAGCAACACGTGACACGTGTGACTTGAAGAACACGTGATGCGGCAAACACAGCGAACACGTGACGCAGGACGGACACGCGTCCCGCGCGCGACACGGGAAGCACGGCTGACACGCGACAGCGGCAACACGCGTGACGCGGGAAGGGCGACACGTACGACACGGGACGCGCGTGTGACGCGACCCGGTGCTGACACGCGTGACGAGCGACACGCATGACACGGGGAGGGGACGCGTGTGACATGCGGGACGGGGCTGGCGGGGCCCCGCGGCCGCCCCCGCTCTGCGGAGCCCCACAACTGCCCCCTCCTGCCCCACAACTGCCCCCCCCAGCCCCTTTCTGCCCCACAACTGCCCCCCCCAGCCCCACAACTGCCCCCTCCTGCCCCACAACTGCCCCCCCAGGTCCTTTCTGCCCCACAACTGCCCCCCCCCCAGCCCCACAACTGCCCCCCCAGGTCCTTCCTGCCCCACAACTGCCCCCCCCCAGCCCCACAACTTGCCCCCCCAGGTCCTTTCTGCCCCACAACTGCCCCCCCCAGCCCCACAACTGCCCCCCCAGGTCCTTCCTGCTCACAACCGCCCCCCCCAGCCCCACAACTGCCCCCTCCTGCCCCACAACTGCCCCCCCAGGTCCTTTCTGCCCCACAACTGCCCCCCCCAGCCCCCTTCTGCCCCACAACTGCCCCCCCAGGTCCTTTCTGCCCCACAACTGCCCCCCCCCAGCCCCACAACTGCCCCCCAGGTCCTTTCTGCCCCACAACTGCCCCCCCCAGCCCCACAACTGCCCCCCAGGTCCTTCCTGCTCCACAACCGCCCCCCCCAACCCCACAACTGCCCCCTCCTGCCCCACAACTGCCCCCCCAGGTCCTTTCTGCCCCACAACTGCCCCCCCCAGCCCCTTTCTGCCACACAACTGCCCCCCCCAGCCCCACAACTGCCCCCTCCTGCCCCACAACTGCCCCCCCCAACTCCCCCCAGCCCCATAACCACCACCCCAGCCCCCCGAATGCCCCTCGCTGCCCCCTAAGTGCCCCCCCCAAACTCCTCACAGCCCCCCTCAGCCCCCCAAAAACCCCTCACTGACCCCCCCCGGCCCCTCAAATCCCCCTTGCTGCCCCCCAAGTGCCCCCCAAACCCCTCTCAGCTCCCCAAGTCCCCCCCTCAGCGCCCCCAAATCCTCCCTCAATCCCTCAAATCCTCTCTCAGCCCCCCCAAATCCCCCACACCGCCCCCCAACCCCCCCTCAATCCTCTCTCAGCCCCCCCAAATCCCCCTCACTGCCCCCCAAGTGCCCCAAAACCCCCTCACTGACCCCCCAGCCCCCCAAATGCTCTCTCAGCCCCCCAAAAACCCCTCACTGACCCCCTCAGCCCCCCAAAAACCCCTCACTGACCCCCCCAGCCCCCCCAACTCCTCACAGCCCCTTAAGTGCCCCCCCAGCCCCCCAAACCCTCTCTCAGCCCCCCCAAATCCCTCTACACCGTCCCCCAACCCCCCCCTCAGTCCCCGACCGCCCCCCAAGTGCCCCCCCAGCCCCTCAAATCCTCTCTCAGCCCCCCAAACCCTCTCTCAGCCCCCCAAATCCCCCTCGCTGACCCCCCGAACCCCTCACAACCCCCTCAGTGCCCCCCAGCCCCTCAAATCCTTTCTCAGCCCCCCAAGTCCCCCCCTCAGCCCCCCCAATCCCTCAAATCCTCTCCCAGCCCCTCAAAACCCCCTCACTGCCCCCCAAACCCCCCTCAGCCCCCCAAACGCCCCCTCAATCCCTCAAATCCTCTCCCAGCCCCCCAAATCCCCCTCGCAGCGCCCCCCTCAGCCCCTCCAGCGTCCCCCCAAACCCCTCTCCGAGCCCCTCACCGTCCGCCGTCGGCCCCGGGAGGCCCCGAGAAGCGCCCGTAAGCGGCGGAGGCCTCCGGCGAGGCCGAGAAGGGCGCGGAGAGCCGGGTCGAGAGCGGAACCGGGCCCGTGGGGAACCGGCGGGCCCCGTAAAGGGGTTCGGGTCCGGGGGGCGGCCGGGGGGCGGCCGGGACCCCGGGGGGGCCGGGCTGGGAAACGGCCGCGGGCGGGGGGAGCCCCGGCCCCGGCGGAGCCGCCGCCGCCCGCCGCCATCTTGGAGGCGCTGCGGGGTGGGCGGGGCCGGCGGGAGGGAGGGAGGGAGGGGAAAGGGGGCGGGGCCGGCGGGGGGCGGAGGGAGGAGAGGGGGACGGGGAGTGGTTGGAGGGAAGGGAGGGGCGGGGCTAGCCTGAGGGAGAGCGGGGAGTGATTGGCGGGAGAGGAGAGGGGCGGGGTTTAGCGTGAGGGGAGAGGGGCGGGACTAGCGTGAGGGGGAGCGGGGAGTGATTGGCGGGAGAGGAGAGGGGCGGGGTTTAGCGTGAGGGGAGAGGGGCGGGACTAGCGTGAGGGGGAGCGGGGAGTGATTGGCGGGAGAGGAGAGGGGCGGGGTTTAGCGTGAGGGGAGAGAGGCGGGGTTTAGCGTGAGGGGGAGCGGGGAGTGATTGGCGGGAGAGGAGAGGGGCGGGGTTTAGCGTGAGGGGAGAGAGGCGGGGTTTAGCGTGAGGGGGAGCGGGGAGTGATTGGCGGGAGAGGAGAGGGGCGGGGTTTAGCGTGAGGGGAGAGAGGCGGGGTTAGCGTGAGGGGAGAGGGGCGGGGCTAGCGTGAGGGGGAGCGGGGAGTGATTGGCGGGAGAGGAGAGGGGCGGGGTTAGCCTGAGGGGAGGGGGGCGGGGTTTAGCGTGAGGGGGAGCGGGGAGTGATTGGCGGGAGAGGAAAGGGGCGGGGTTAGCGTGAGGGGAGAGGGGCGGGGTTTAGCGTGAGGGGAGACGGGCGGGGCTAGCGTGGGGGGAGCGGGGAGTGATTGGCGGGAGAGGAAAGGGGCGGGGCTTAGCGTTGAGGGGGGAAGGGGGCGGGGTTAACGTGAGGTAAAACGGGCGGGGCTAGCGTTGAGGGGAGGGGAAAGGGGGCGGGGTCAGCGTGAGGGGGAGTGGGTGGGGTTAGCGGGGGGAGCGGTTAGCGTGAGAAAGGGGCGGGGTTAGCTGGAGGGGCGTGGTTAGTGTGCGGGGAAGGAGGGGGCGGGGATTAAGCGGGAAGGGGGCGGAGTCTCGGCGGGGAAGGGGAGGGGCCGGGGCGCGCGGGGCATGATGGGATAGAGGAAGACTGCAGGGTTGGGGGGGGAGGGGGGGAACTCAGGCCCCGGGGATGATGGGATAGCGGCGGGGCGGAGGGGGGGAGGACTGCGTGTCCCACAGTGCCTTGCGGCCGCGGAGGCTTGTGGGAAGGGGCGAGGAGCGTGAGGCATCATGGGAGTTGTAGTTTGGGAGGGACCTGGAGGTTGGGGACCCGGCGGGGGGGGGGGCGAGGGCCATTTTGGGGGCTCCGGGACCCCTTTGAGGGGGTCTGGGTGCCTTTTGGGGGGCTCTGGGGGCTCCGGGACCCCTTTGGGGGGGCTCTGGGTGCCCTTTGGGGGGGGGCTGGGTGCCTTTTTGGGGGGTCTGGGGGCTCTGGGACCCCTTTGGGGGTCTCTGGGTGCCCTTTTGGGGGGTCCGGGTGCCCTTTTGGGGGTCTCTGGGTGCCCTTTGGGGGTCTGGGTGCCTTTTGGATTGGGTGGGGGGCGCTGGGACCCTTTTTGGGGGCCTCTGGGTGCCCTTTGGGGGGGTCTGGGGGCTCTGGGTGCCATTTGGGAGGGTCTGGGGGTCTCTGGGTGCCCTTTGGGGGGGGTCTGGGTGCTTTGGGACCCCTTTGGGGGTCTCTGGGTGCCCTTTGGGGGGGGGTCTGGGGTCTCTGGGTGCCCTTTGGGGGGGGTCTGGGTGCCCTTTTGGGTGCTCCGGGACCCCTTTGGGGGTCTCTGGGTGCCCTTTGGGGGGGTCTGGGGTCTCTGGGTGCCCTTTGGGGGGGTCTGGGTGCCCTTTTGGGTGCTCCGGGACCCCTTTGGGGGTCTCTGGGTGCCCTTTGGGGGGGGTCTGGGGTCTCTGGGTGCCCATTGGGGGGGGGTCTGGGTGCTTTGGGACCCCTTTGGGGGTCTCTGGGTGCCCTTTGGGGGGGGTCTGGGTGCTTTGGGACCCCTTTGGGGGTCTCTGGGTGCCCTTTGGGGGGGTCTGGGGTCTCTGGGTGCCCTTTGGGGGGGGTCTGGGTGCTCCAGAACCCCTTAGGGTGAGGGGGGGGGGGTGTCTGGGATCACTTTGGGGGGCTCTGGGTGCCCTTTGGGGGAGTCTGGGGGTTCTGAGACCCCTTTGGGTGGGGGTGGGGGGGTCTGGGTGCCCTTTAGGGGGAGTAGGGGGGCTCTGGGACCCCTTTGGGGGGTCTGGGGTGCCTTTTTGGAGTGGGTGGGGGGGCTCTGGGACCCTTTTTGGGGGCCTCTGGGTGCCCTTTGGGGGGTCTGGGTGCCTTTTGGGGGGGGCTGGGGGCTCTGGAAACCCTTTTGGGGGGCGGTGGGGGGGTCTGGGTGCCCTTTGGGGGGGTCTGGGACCCATTTAGGGAGTGGGGGGGGTTCAGAGACCCTTTTGGATGGGGCTGGGGGTGCTTTGGGTGGGGGTGGGAGGGTGCTGGCAGAGGCCTGGGTGCCCCCCCCCAGGTCCCAGCTGTCCCTTGTCACCCCCCCCCGCATTCCCCAAATTCCTGCGTCAGCCAATCCCCTGCCTGCAACCGAAGGGAGGGGGGGGGAGGGCCAGGACCCTCCCCAGGGACTGGAAGGGGGGGGGTGGGGGGGGGGGGGGGGCACCCAGGCTCCACCCACCCCCCCAAAAAGAGGACCCAAAAGCCTGGAGCTGCCCCCCCCCCTCCCACATTTGGGTGCTGGCTGGCACCATGGTGGGGAGTCGAGGCTGCGTGAGTGGGGGGGGGCAGTTTGGGGGGGGCTGGGGGGGTAAAAAGGGGCTGGGGGGCGGTTTGGGGGGGTAAAAAGGGGCTGGGGGGGCAGTTTGGGGGGTAAAAAGGGGCTGGGGGGGCGGTTTGGGGGGCTGGGGGGGTGAAAAGGGGCTGGGGGGGGCATTTGGGGGGGCTGGGGGGGTAAATAGGGGCTGAGGGCAGTTTGGGGGGGTCTGGGGGGGTAAAAAGGGGCTGGGGGGGCAGTTTGGGGGTAAAAAGGGGCTGGGGGGGCGGTTTGGGGGGGCTGGGGGGGTAAAAAGGGGCTGGGGGGCGGTTTGGGGGGGCTGGGGGGTAAATAGGGGCTGGGGGTCATTTTGGGGGGGCCTGGGGGGGTGAAAAGGGGCTGGGGGGGCAGTTTGGGGGGGGCTGGGGGGTGAAATAGGGGCTGGGGGGCAGTTTTGGGGGGGTCTGGGGGCGTAAAAAGGGGCTGGGGGGCAGTTTGGGGGGGACTGGGGGGTGAAAAGGGGCTGGGGGGGCGATTTGGGGGGTAAAAGGGGCTGGGGGGGCGGTTTGGAGGGGG
>NW_026060819.1:0-28768 GCF_929443795.1 Astur gentilis
GAAAAAAGCTTCTGCCGAGAGCGAGCACCGTGACATGCTGAGTCTCTGGGAAAGCAGAGATCCCCAAAGCTGTTGTGCCTGTGGATAGGCTGCAGAGGGATAGTGAAAAACTGCATTAGTTTTCAGGGCTGGCACCTTCCCTGTGGGAGAAGGAGCCGTAAGTTTGCCTTCTCAGAAAAAAGCTTCTGCCGAGAGCGAGCACCGTGACATGCTGAGTCTCTGGGAAAGCAGAGATCCCAAAAGCTGTTGTGCCTGTGGATAGGCTGCAGAGGGATAGTGAAAAACTGCATTAGTTTTCAGGGCTGGCACCTTCCCTGTGGGAGAAGGAGCCGTAAGTTTGCCTTTTCAGAAAAAAGCTTCTGCCGAGAGCGAGCACCGTGACATGCTGAGTCTCTGGGAAAGCAGAGATCCCCAAAGCTGTTGTGCCTGTGGATAGGCTGCAGAGGGATAGTGAAAAACTGCATTAGTTTTCAGGGCTGGCACCTTCCCTGTGGGAGAAGGAGCCGTAAGTTTGCCTTCTCAGAAAAAAGCTTCTGCCGAGAGCGAGCACCGTGACATGCTGAGTCTCTGGGAAAGCAGAGATCCCCAAAGCTGTTGTGCCTGTGGATAGGCTGCAGAGGGATAGTGAAAAACTGCATTAGTTTTCAGGGCTGGCACCTTCCCTGTGGGAGAAGGAGCCGTAAGTTTGCCTTCTCAGAAAAAAGCTTCTGCCGAGAGCGAGCACCGTGACATGCTGAGTCTCTGGGAAAGCAGAGATCCCCAAAGCTGTTGTGCCTGTGGATAGGCTGCAGAGGGATAGTGAAAAACTGCATTAGTTTTCAGGGCTGGCACCTTCCCTGTGGGAGAAGGAGCCGTAAGTTTGCCTTTTCAGAAAAAAGCTTCTGCCGAGAGCGAGCACCGTGACATGCTGAGTCTCTGGGAAAGCAGAGATCCCAAAAGCTGTTGTGCCTGTGGATAGGCTGCAGAGGGATAGTGAAAAACTGCATTAGTTTTCAGGGCTGGCACCTTCCCTGTGGGAGAAGGAGCCGTAAGTTTGCCTTTTCAGAAAAAAGCTTCTGCCGAGAGCGAGCACCGTGACATGCTGAGTCTCTGGGAAAGCAGAGATCCCCAAAGCTGTTGTGCCTGTGGATAGGCTGCAGAGGGATAGTGAAAAACTGCATTAGTTTTCAGGGCTGGCACCTTCCCTGTGGGAGAAGGAGCCGTAAGTTTGCCTTCTCAGAAAAAAGCTTCTGCCGAGAGCGAGCACCGTGACATGCTGAGTCTCTGGGAAAGCAGAGATCCCAAAAGCTGTTGTGCCTGTGGATAGGCTGCAGAGGGATAGTGAAAAACTGCATTAGTTTTCAGGGCTGGCACCTTCCCTGTGGGAGAAGGAGCCGTAAGTTTGCCTTTTCAGAAAAAAGCTTCTGCCGAGAGCGAGCACCGTGACATGCTGAGTCTCTGGGAAAGCAGAGATCCCCAAAGCTGTTGTGCCTGTGGATAGGCTGCAGAGGGATAGTGAAAAACTGCATTAGTTTTCAGGGCTGGCACCTTCCCTGTGGGAGAAGGAGCCGTAAGTTTGCCTTTTCAGAAAAAAGCTTCTGCCGAGAGCGAGCACCGTGACATGCTGAGTCTCTGGGAAAGCAGAGATCCCAAAAGCTGTTGTGCCTGTGGATAGGCTGCAGAGGGATAGTGAAAAACTGCATTAGTTTTCAGGGCTGGCACCTTCCCTGTGGGAGAAGGAGCCGTAAGTTTGCCTTTTCAGAAAAAAGCTTCTGCCGAGAGCGAGCACCGTGACATGCTGAGTCTCTGGGAAAGCAGAGATCCCCAAAGCTGTTGTGCCTGTGGATAGGCTGCAGAGGGATAGTGAAAAACTGCATTAGTTTTCAGGGCTGGCACCTTCCCTGTGGGAGAAGGAGCCGTAAGTTTGCCTTCTCAGAAAAAAGCTTCTGCCGAGAGCGAGCACCGTGACATGCTGAGTCTCTGGGAAAGCAGAGATCCCAAAAGCTGTTGTGCCTGTGGATAGGCTGCAGAGGGATAGTGAAAAACTGCATTAGTTTTCAGGGCTGGCACCTTCCCTGTGGGAGAAGGAGCCGTAAGTTTGCCTTTTCAGAAAAAAGCTTCTGCCGAGAGCGAGCACCGTGACATGCTGAGTCTCTGGGAAAGCAGAGATCCCCAAAGCTGTTGTGCCTGTGGATAGGCTGCAGAGGGATAGTGAAAAACTGCATTAGTTTTCAGGGCTGGCACCTTCCCTGTGGGAGAAGGAGCCGTAAGTTTGCCTTCTCAGAAAAAAGCTTCTGCCGAGAGCGAGCACCGTGACATGCTGAGTCTCTGGGAAAGCAGAGATCCCAAAAGCTGTTGTGCCTGTGGATAGGCTGCAGAGGGATAGTGAAAAACTGCATTAGTTTTCAGGGCTGGCACCTTCCCTGTGGGAGAAGGAGCCGTAAGTTTGCCTTCTCAGAAAAAAGCTTCTGCCGAGAGCGAGCACCGTGACATGCTGAGTCTCTGGGAAAGCAGAGATCCCCAAAGCTGTTGTGCCTGTGGATAGGCTGCAGAGGGATAGTGAAAAACTGCATTAGTTTTCAGGGCTGGCACCTTCCCTGTGGGAGAAGGAGCCGTAAGTTTGCCTTTTCAGAAAAAAGCTTCTGCCGAGAGCGAGCACCGTGACATGCTGAGTCTCTGGGAAAGCAGAGATCCCAAAAGCTGTTGTGCCTGTGGATAGGCTGCAGAGGGATAGTGAAAAACTGCATTAGTTTTCAGGGCTGGCACCTTCCCTGTGGGAGAAGGAGCCGTAAGTTTGCCTTTTCAGAAAAAAGCTTCTGCCGAGAGCGAGCACCGTGACATGCTGAGTCTCTGGGAAAGCAGAGATCCCCAAAGCTGTTGTGCCTGTGGATAGGCTGCAGAGGGATAGTGAATACCAGCAAGATTTTTCAGGGCTGGCACCTTCCCTGTGGGAGAAGGAGCCGTAAGTTTGCCTTTTCAGAAAAAAGCTTCTGCCGAGAGCGAGCACCGTGACATGCTGAGTCTCTGGGAAAGCAGAGATCCCCAAAGCTGTTGTGCCTGTGGATAGGCTGCAGAGGGATAGTGAATACCAGCAAGATTTTTCAGGGCTGGCACCTTCCCTGTGGGAGAAGGAGCCGTAAGTTTGCCTTTTCAGAAAAAAGCTTCTGCCGAGAGCGAGCACCGTGACATGCTGAGTCTCTGGGAAAGCAGAGATCCCCAAAGCTGTTGTGCCTGTGGATAGGCTGCAGAGGGATAGTGAAAAACTGCATTAGTTTTCAGGGCTGGCACCTTCCCTGTGGGAGAAGGAGCCGTAAGTTTGCCTTTTCAGAAAAAAGCTTCTGCCGAGAGCGAGCACCGTGACATGCTGAGTCTCTGGGAAAGCAGAGATCCCAAAAGCTGTTGTGCCTGTGGATAGGCTGCAGAGGGATAGTGAAAAACTGCATTAGTTTTCAGGGCTGGCACCTTCCCTGTGGGAGAAGGAGCCGTAAGTTTGCCTTTTCAGAAAAAAGCTTCTGCCGAGAGCGAGCACCGTGACATGCTGAGTCTCTGGGAAAGCAGAGATCCCCAAAGCTGTTGTGCCTGTGGATAGGCTGCAGAGGGATAGTGAAAAACTGCATTAGTTTTCAGGGCTGGCACCTTCCCTGTGGGAGAAGGAGCCGTAAGTTTGCCTTTTCAGAAAAAAGCTTCTGCCGAGAGCGAGCACCGTGACATGCTGAGTCTCTGGGAAAGCAGAGATCCCCAAAGCTGTTGTGCCTGTGGATAGGCTGCAGAGGGATAGTGAAAAACTGCATTAGTTTTCAGGGCTGGCACCTTCCCTGTGGGAGAAGGAGCCGTAAGTTTGCCTTTTCAGAAAAAAGCTTCTGCCGAGAGCGAGCACCGTGACATGCTGAGTCTCTGGGAAAGCAGAGATCCCAAAAGCTGTTGTGCCTGTGGATAGGCTGCAGAGGGATAGTGAATACCAGCAAGATTTTTCAGGGCTGGCACCTTCCCTGTGGGAGAAGGAGCCGTAAGTTTGCCTTTTCAGAAAAAAGCTTCTGCCGAGAGCGAGCACCGTGACATGCTGAGTCTCTGGGAAAGCAGAGATCCCCAAAGCTGTTGTGCCTGTGGATAGGCTGCAGAGGGATAGTGAAAAACTGCATTAGTTTTCAGGGCTGGCACCTTCCCTGTGGGAGAAGGAGCCGTAAGTTTGCCTTTTCAGAAAAAAGCTTCTGCCGAGAGCGAGCACCGTGACATGCTGAGTCTCTGGGAAAGCAGAGATCCCCAAAGCTGTTGTGCCTGTGGATAGGCTGCAGAGGGATAGTGAAAAACTGCATTAGTTTTCAGGGCTGGCACCTTCCCTGTGGGAGAAGGAGCCGTAAGTTTGCCTTCTCAGAAAAAAGCTTCTGCCGAGAGCGAGCACCGTGACATGCTGAGTCTCTGGGAAAGCAGAGATCCCAAAAGCTGTTGTGCCTGTGGATAGGCTGCAGAGGGATAGTGAAAAACTGCATTAGTTTTCAGGGCTGGCACCTTCCCTGTGGGAGAAGGAGCCGTAAGTTTGCCTTTTCAGAAAAAAGCTTCTGCCGAGAGCGAGCACCGTGACATGCTGAGTCTCTGGGAAAGCAGAGATCCCAAAAGCTGTTGTGCCTGTGGATAGGCTGCAGAGGGATAGTGAAAAACTGCATTAGTTTTCAGGGCTGGCACCTTCCCTGTGGGAGAAGGAGCCGTAAGTTTGCCTTCTCAGAAAAAAGCTTCTGCCGAGAGCGAGCACCGTGACATGCTGAGTCTCTGGGAAAGCAGAGATCCCAAAAGCTGTTGTGCCTGTGGATAGGCTGCAGAGGGATAGTGAAAAACTGCATTAGTTTTCAGGGCTGGCACCTTCCCTGTGGGAGAAGGAGCCGTAAGTTTGCCTTCTCAGAAAAAAGCTTCTGCCGAGAGCGAGCACCGTGACATGCTGAGTCTCTGGGAAAGCAGAGATCCCAAAAGCTGTTGTGCCTGTGGATAGGCTGCAGAGGGATAGTGAAAAACTGCATTAGTTTTCAGGGCTGGCACCTTCCCTGTGGGAGAAGGAGCCGTAAGTTTGCCTTCTCAGAAAAAAGCTTCTGCCGAGAGCGAGCACCGTGACATGCTGAGTCTCTGGGAAAGCAGAGATCCCAAAAGCTGTTGTGCCTGTGGATAGGCTGCAGAGGGATAGTGAATACCAGCAAGATTTTTCAGGGCTGGCACCTTCCCTGTGGGAGAAGGAGCCGTAAGTTTGCCTTTTCAGAAAAAAGCTTCTGCCGAGAGCGAGCACCGTGACATGCTGAGTCTCTGGGAAAGCAGAGATCCCCAAAGCTGTTGTGCCTGTGGATAGGCTGCAGAGGGATAGTGAAAAACTGCATTAGTTTTCAGGGCTGGCACCTTCCCTGTGGGAGAAGGAGCCGTAAGTTTGCCTTTTCAGAAAAAAGCTTCTGCCGAGAGCGAGCACCGTGACATGCTGAGTCTCTGGGAAAGCAGAGATCCCCAAAGCTGTTGTGCCTGTGGATAGGCTGCAGAGGGATAGTGAAAAACTGCATTAGTTTTCAGGGCTGGCACCTTCCCTGTGGGAGAAGGAGCCGTAAGTTTGCCTTTTCAGAAAAAAGCTTCTGCCGAGAGCGAGCACCGTGACATGCTGAGTCTCTGGGAAAGCAGAGATCCCAAAAGCTGTTGTGCCTGTGGATAGGCTGCAGAGGGATAGTGAATACCAGCAAGATTTTTCAGGGCTGGCACCTTCCCTGTGGGAGAAGGAGCCGTAAGTTTGCCTTTTCAGAAAAAAGCTTCTGCCGAGAGCGAGCACCGTGACATGCTGAGTCTCTGGGAAAGCAGAGATCCCCAAAGCTGTTGTGCCTGTGGATAGGCTGCAGAGGGATAGTGAAAAACTGCATTAGTTTTCAGGGCTGGCACCTTCCCTGTGGGAGAAGGAGCCGTAAGTTTGCCTTTTCAGAAAAAAGCTTCTGCCGAGAGCGAGCACCGTGACATGCTGAGTCTCTGGGAAAGCAGAGATCCCCAAAGCTGTTGTGCCTGTGGATAGGCTGCAGAGGGATAGTGAAAAACTGCATTAGTTTTCAGGGCTGGCACCTTCCCTGTGGGAGAAGGAGCCGTAAGTTTGCCTTCTCAGAAAAAAGCTTCTGCCGAGAGCGAGCACCGTGACATGCTGAGTCTCTGGGAAAGCAGAGATCCCAAAAGCTGTTGTGCCTGTGGATAGGCTGCAGAGGGATAGTGAAAAACTGCATTAGTTTTCAGGGCTGGCACCTTCCCTGTGGGAGAAGGAGCCGTAAGTTTGCCTTTTCAGAAAAAAGCTTCTGCCGAGAGCGAGCACCGTGACATGCTGAGTCTCTGGGAAAGCAGAGATCCCCAAAGCTGTTGTGCCTGTGGATAGGCTGCAGAGGGATAGTGAAAAACTGCATTAGTTTTCAGGGCTGGCACCTTCCCTGTGGGAGAAGGAGCCGTAAGTTTGCCTTTTCAGAAAAAAGCTTCTGCCGAGAGCGAGCACCGTGACATGCTGAGTCTCTGGGAAAGCAGAGATCCCCAAAGCTGTTGTGCCTGTGGATAGGCTGCAGAGGGATAGTGAAAAACTGCATTAGTTTTCAGGGCTGGCACCTTCCCTGTGGGAGAAGGAGCCGTAAGTTTGCCTTCTCAGAAAAAAGCTTCTGCCGAGAGCGAGCACCGTGACATGCTGAGTCTCTGGGAAAGCAGAGATCCCAAAAGCTGTTGTGCCTGTGGATAGGCTGCAGAGGGATAGTGAAAAACTGCATTAGTTTTCAGGGCTGGCACCTTCCCTGTGGGAGAAGGAGCCGTAAGTTTGCCTTCTCAGAAAAAAGCTTCTGCCGAGAGCGAGCACCGTGACATGCTGAGTCTCTGGGAAAGCAGAGATCCCCAAAGCTGTTGTGCCTGTGGATAGGCTGCAGAGGGATAGTGAAAAACTGCATTAGTTTTCAGGGCTGGCACCTTCCCTGTGGGAGAAGGAGCCGTAAGTTTGCCTTTTCAGAAAAAAGCTTCTGCCGAGAGCGAGCACCGTGACATGCTGAGTCTCTGGGAAAGCAGAGATCCCAAAAGCTGTTGTGCCTGTGGATAGGCTGCAGAGGGATAGTGAAAAACTGCATTAGTTTTCAGGGCTGGCACCTTCCCTGTGGGAGAAGGAGCCGTAAGTTTGCCTTTTCAGAAAAAAGCTTCTGCCGAGAGCGAGCACCGTGACATGCTGAGTCTCTGGGAAAGCAGAGATCCCCAAAGCTGTTGTGCCTGTGGATAGGCTGCAGAGGGATAGTGAAAAACTGCATTAGTTTTCAGGGCTGGCACCTTCCCTGTGGGAGAAGGAGCCGTAAGTTTGCCTTTTCAGAAAAAAGCTTCTGCCGAGAGCGAGCACCGTGACATGCTGAGTCTCTGGGAAAGCAGAGATCCCCAAAGCTGTTGTGCCTGTGGATAGGCTGCAGAGGGATAGTGAATACCAGCAAGATTTTTCAGGGCTGGCACCTTCCCTGTGGGAGAAGGAGCCGTAAGTTTGCCTTTTCAGAAAAAAGCTTCTGCCGAGAGCGAGCACCGTGACATGCTGAGTCTCTGGGAAAGCAGAGATCCCCAAAGCTGTTGTGCCTGTGGATAGGCTGCAGAGGGATAGTGAAAAACTGCATTAGTTTTCAGGGCTGGCACCTTCCCTGTGGGAGAAGGAGCCGTAAGTTTGCCTTCTCAGAAAAAAGCTTCTGCCGAGAGCGAGCACCGTGACATGCTGAGTCTCTGGGAAAGCAGAGATCCCCAAAGCTGTTGTGCCTGTGGATAGGCTGCAGAGGGATAGTGAAAAACTGCATTAGTTTTCAGGGCTGGCACCTTCCCTGTGGGAGAAGGAGCCGTAAGATTGCCTTTTCAGAAAAAAGCTTCTGCCGAGAGCGAGCACCGTGACATGCTGAGTCTCTGGGAAAGCAGAGATCCCCAAAGCTGTTGTGCCTGTGGATAGGCTGCAGAGGGATAGTGAAAAACTGCATTAGTTTTCAGGGCTGGCACCTTCCCTGTGGGAGAAGGAGCCGTAAGTTTGCCTTTTCAGAAAAAAGCTTCTGCCGAGAGCGAGCACCGTGACATGCTGAGTCTCTGGGAAAGCAGAGATCCCAAAAGCTGTTGTGCCTGTGGATAGGCTGCAGAGGGATAGTGAATACCAGCAAGATTTTTCAGGGCTGGCACCTTCCCTGTGGGAGAAGGAGCCGTAAGTTTGCCTTTTCAGAAAAAAGCTTCTGCCGAGAGCGAGCACCGTGACATGCTGAGTCTCTGGGAAAGCAGAGATCCCAAAAGCTGTTGTGCCTGTGGATAGGCTGCAGAGGGATAGTGAAAAACTGCATTAGTTTTCAGGGCTGGCACCTTCCCTGTGGGAGAAGGAGCCGTAAGTTTGCCTTTTCAGAAAAAAGCTTCTGCCGAGAGCGAGCACCGTGACATGCTGAGTCTCTGGGAAAGCAGAGATCCCAAAAGCTGTTGTGCCTGTGGATAGGCTGCAGAGGGATAGTGAATACCAGCAAGATTTTTCAGGGCTGGCACCTTCCCTGTGGGAGAAGGAGCCGTAAGTTTGCCTTTTCAGAAAAAGGCTCTGGCGAGAGTGAGCACCGTGACATGCTGAGACTCTGGGAAAGCAGAGATCCCCAAAGCTGTTGTGCCTGTGGATAGGCTGCAGAGGGATAGTGAAAAACTGCATTAGTTTTCAGGGCTGGCACCTTCCCTGTGGGAGAAGGAGCCGTAAGTTTGCCTTTTCAGAAAAAAGCTTCTGCCGAGAGCGAGCACCGTGACATGCTGAGTCTCTGGGAAAGCAGAGATCCCCAAAGCTGTTGTGCCTGTGGATAGGCTGCAGAGGGATAGTGAAAAACTGCATTAGTTTTCAGGGCTGGCACCTTCCCTGTGGGAGAAGGAGCCGTAAGTTTGCCTTTTCAGAAAAAAGCTTCTGCCGAGAGCGAGCACCGTGACATGCTGAGTCTCTGGGAAAGCAGAGATCCCAAAAGCTGTTGTGCCTGTGGATAGGCTGCAGAGGGATAGTGAAAAACTGCATTAGTTTTCAGGGCTGGCACCTTCCCTGTGGGAGAAGGAGCCGTAAGTTTGCCTTTTCAGAAAAAAGCTTCTGCCGAGAGCGAGCACCGTGACATGCTGAGTCTCTGGGAAAGCAGAGATCCCCAAAGCTGTTGTGCCTGTGGATAGGCTGCAGAGGGATAGTGAAAAACTGCATTAGTTTTCAGGGCTGGCACCTTCCCTGTGGGAGAAGGAGCCGTAAGTTTGCCTTTTCAGAAAAAAGCTTCTGCCGAGAGCGAGCACCGTGACATGCTGAGTCTCTGGGAAAGCAGAGATCCCCAAAGCTGTTGTGCCTGTGGATAGGCTGCAGAGGGATAGTGAAAAACTGCATTAGTTTTCAGGGCTGGCACCTTCCCTGTGGGAGAAGGAGCCGTAAGTTTGCCTTCTCAGAAAAAAGCTTCTGCCGAGAGCGAGCACCGTGACATGCTGAGTCTCTGGGAAAGCAGAGATCCCAAAAGCTGTTGTGCCTGTGGATAGGCTGCAGAGGGATAGTGAAAAACTGCATTAGTTTTCAGGGCTGGCACCTTCCCTGTGGGAGAAGGAGCCGTAAGTTTGCCTTCTCAGAAAAAAGCTTCTGCCGAGAGCGAGCACCGTGACATGCTGAGTCTCTGGGAAAGCAGAGATCCCCAAAGCTGTTGTGCCTGTGGATAGGCTGCAGAGGGATAGTGAAAAACTGCATTAGTTTTCAGGGCTGGCACCTTCCCTGTGGGAGAAGGAGCCGTAAGTTTGCCTTTTCAGAAAAAAGCTTCTGCCGAGAGCGAGCACCGTGACATGCTGAGTCTCTGGGAAAGCAGAGATCCCAAAAGCTGTTGTGCCTGTGGATAGGCTGCAGAGGGATAGTGAAAAACTGCATTAGTTTTCAGGGCTGGCACCTTCCCTGTGGGAGAAGGAGCCGTAAGTTTGCCTTTTCAGAAAAAAGCTTCTGCCGAGAGCGAGCACCGTGACATGCTGAGTCTCTGGGAAAGCAGAGATCCCCAAAGCTGTTGTGCCTGTGGATAGGCTGCAGAGGGATAGTGAAAAACTGCATTAGTTTTCAGGGCTGGCACCTTCCCTGTGGGAGAAGGAGCCGTAAGTTTGCCTTTTCAGAAAAAAGCTTCTGCCGAGAGCGAGCACCGTGACATGCTGAGTCTCTGGGAAAGCAGAGATCCCCAAAGCTGTTGTGCCTGTGGATAGGCTGCAGAGGGATAGTGAATACCAGCAAGATTTTTCAGGGCTGGCACCTTCCCTGTGGGAGAAGGAGCCGTAAGTTTGCCTTTTCAGAAAAAAGCTTCTGCCGAGAGCGAGCACCGTGACATGCTGAGTCTCTGGGAAAGCAGAGATCCCCAAAGCTGTTGTGCCTGTGGATAGGCTGCAGAGGGATAGTGAAAAACTGCATTAGTTTTCAGGGCTGGCACCTTCCCTGTGGGAGAAGGAGCCGTAAGTTTGCCTTCTCAGAAAAAAGCTTCTGCCGAGAGCGAGCACCGTGACATGCTGAGTCTCTGGGAAAGCAGAGATCCCCAAAGCTGTTGTGCCTGTGGATAGGCTGCAGAGGGATAGTGAAAAACTGCATTAGTTTTCAGGGCTGGCACCTTCCCTGTGGGAGAAGGAGCCGTAAGATTGCCTTTTCAGAAAAAAGCTTCTGCCGAGAGCGAGCACCGTGACATGCTGAGTCTCTGGGAAAGCAGAGATCCCCAAAGCTGTTGTGCCTGTGGATAGGCTGCAGAGGGATAGTGAAAAACTGCATTAGTTTTCAGGGCTGGCACCTTCCCTGTGGGAGAAGGAGCCGTAAGTTTGCCTTTTCAGAAAAAAGCTTCTGCCGAGAGCGAGCACCGTGACATGCTGAGTCTCTGGGAAAGCAGAGATCCCAAAAGCTGTTGTGCCTGTGGATAGGCTGCAGAGGGATAGTGAATACCAGCAAGATTTTTCAGGGCTGGCACCTTCCCTGTGGGAGAAGGAGCCGTAAGTTTGCCTTTTCAGAAAAAAGCTTCTGCCGAGAGCGAGCACCGTGACATGCTGAGTCTCTGGGAAAGCAGAGATCCCCAAAGCTGTTGTGCCTGTGGATAGGCTGCAGAGGGATAGTGAAAAACTGCATTAGTTTTCAGGGCTGGCACCTTCCCTGTGGGAGAAGGAGCCGTAAGTTTGCCTTTTCAGAAAAAAGCTTCTGCCGAGAGCGAGCACCGTGACATGCTGAGTCTCTGGGAAAGCAGAGATCCCAAAAGCTGTTGTGCCTGTGGATAGGCTGCAGAGGGATAGTGAATACCAGCAAGATTTTTCAGGGCTGGCACCTTCCCTGTGGGAGAAGGAGCCGTAAGTTTGCCTTTTCAGAAAAAGGCTCTGGCGAGAGTGAGCACCGTGACATGCTGAGACTCTGGGAAAGCAGAGATCCCCAAAGCTGTTGTGCCTGTGGATAGGCTGCAGAGGGATAGTGAAAAACTGCATTAGTTTTCAGGGCTGGCACCTTCCCTGTGGGAGAAGGAGCCGTAAGTTTGCCTTTTCAGAAAAAAGCTTCTGCCGAGAGCGAGCACCGTGACATGCTGAGTCTCTGGGAAAGCAGAGATCCCCAAAGCTGTTGTGCCTGTGGATAGGCTGCAGAGGGATAGTGAAAAACTGCATTAGTTTTCAGGGCTGGCACCTTCCCTGTGGGAGAAGGAGCCGTAAGTTTGCCTTCTCAGAAAAAAGCTTCTGCCGAGAGCGAGCACCGTGACATGCTGAGTCTCTGGGAAAGCAGAGATCCCCAAAGCTGTTGTGCCTGTGGATAGGCTGCAGAGGGATAGTGAATACCAGCAAGATTTTTCAGGGCTGGCACCTTCCCTGTGGGAGAAGGAGCCGTAAGTTTGCCTTTTCAGAAAAAAGCTTCTGCCGAGAGCGAGCACCGTGACATGCTGAGTCTCTGGGAAAGCAGAGATCCCCAAAGCTGTTGTGCCTGTGGATAGGCTGCAGAGGGATAGTGAATACCAGCAAGATTTTTCAGGGCTGGCACCTTCCCTGTGGGAGAAGGAGCCGTAAGTTTGCCTTTTCAGAAAAAAGCTTCTGCCGAGAGCGAGCACCGTGACATGCTGAGTCTCTGGGAAAGCAGAGATCCCCAAAGCTGTTGTGCCTGTGGATAGGCTGCAGAGGGATAGTGAAAAACTGCATTAGTTTTCAGGGCTGGCACCTTCCCTGTGGGAGAAGGAGCCGTAAGTTTGCCTTCTCAGAAAAAAGCTTCTGCCGAGAGCGAGCACCGTGACATGCTGAGTCTCTGGGAAAGCAGAGATCCCCAAAGCTGTTGTGCCTGTGGATAGGCTGCAGAGGGATAGTGAATACCAGCAAGATTTTTCAGGGCTGGCACCTTCCCTGTGGGAGAAGGAGCCGTAAGTTTGCCTTTTCAGAAAAAAGCTTCTGCCGAGAGCGAGCACCGTGACATGCTGAGTCTCTGGGAAAGCAGAGATCCCAAAAGCTGTTGTGCCTGTGGATAGGCTGCAGAGGGATAGTGAAAAACTGCATTAGTTTTCAGGGCTGGCACCTTCCCTGTGGGAGAAGGAGCCGTAGGTTTGCCTTTTCAGAAAAAAGCTTCTGCCGAGAGCGAGCACCGTGACATGCTGAGTCTCTGGGAAAGCAGAGATCCCAAAAGCTGTTGTGCCTGTGGATAGGCTGCAGAGGGATAGTGAATACCAGCAAGATTTTTCAGGGCTGGCACCTTCCCTGTGGGAGAAGGAGCCGTAAGTTTGCCTTTTCAGAAAAAAGCTTCTGCCGAGAGCGAGCACCGTGACATGCTGAGTCTCTGGGAAAGCAGAGATCCCAAAAGCTGTTGTGCCTGTGGATAGGCTGCAGAGGGATAGTGAAAAACTGCATTAGTTTTCAGGGCTGGCACCTTCCCTGTGGGAGAAGGAGCCGTAAGTTTGCCTTTTCAGAAAAAAGCTTCTGCCGAGAGCGAGCACCGTGACATGCTGAGTCTCTGGGAAAGCAGAGATCCCCAAAGCTGTTGTGCCTGTGGATAGGCTGCAGAGGGATAGTGAAAAACTGCATTAGTTTTCAGGGCTGGCACCTTCCCTGTGGGAGAAGGAGCCGTAAGTTTGCCTTTTCAGAAAAAAGCTTCTGCCGAGAGCGAGCACCGTGACATGCTGAGTCTCTGGGAAAGCAGAGATCCCCAAAGCTGTTGTGCCTGTGGATAGGCTGCAGAGGGATAGTGAATACCAGCAAGATTTTTCAGGGCTGGCACCTTCCCTGTGGGAGAAGGAGCCGTAAGTTTGCCTTTTCAGAAAAAAGCTTCTGCCGAGAGCGAGCACCGTGACATGCTGAGTCTCTGGGAAAGCAGAGATCCCCAAAGCTGTTGTGCCTGTGGATAGGCTGCAGAGGGATAGTGAAAAACTGCATTAGTTTTCAGGGCTGGCACCTTCCCTGTGGGAGAAGGAGCCGTAAGTTTGCCTTTTCAGAAAAAAGCTTCTGCCGAGAGCGAGCACCGTGACATGCTGAGTCTCTGGGAAAGCAGAGATCCCCAAAGCTGTTGTGCCTGTGGATAGGCTGCAGAGGGATAGTGAAAAACTGCATTAGTTTTCAGGGCTGGCACCTTCCCTGTGGGAGAAGGAGCCGTAAGTTTGCCTTTTCAGAAAAAAGCTTCTGCCGAGAGCGAGCACCGTGACATGCTGAGTCTCTGGGAAAGCAGAGATCCCAAAAGCTGTTGTGCCTGTGGATAGGCTGCAGAGGGATAGTGAAAAACTGCATTAGTTTTCAGGGCTGGCACCTTCCCTGTGGGAGAAGGAGCCGTAAGTTTGCCTTTTCAGAAAAAAGCTTCTGCCGAGAGCGAGCACCGTGACATGCTGAGTCTCTGGGAAAGCAGAGATCCCCAAAGCTGTTGTGCCTGTGGATAGGCTGCAGAGGGATAGTGAAAAACTGCATTAGTTTTCAGGGCTGGCACCTTCCCTGTGGGAGAAGGAGCCGTAAGTTTGCCTTCTCAGAAAAAAGCTTCTGCCGAGAGCGAGCACCGTGACATGCTGAGTCTCTGGGAAAGCAGAGATCCCAAAAGCTGTTGTGCCTGTGGATAGGCTGCAGAGGGATAGTGAAAAACTGCATTAGTTTTCAGGGCTGGCACCTTCCCTGTGGGAGAAGGAGCCGTAAGTTTGCCTTTTCAGAAAAAAGCTTCTGCCGAGAGCGAGCACCGTGACATGCTGAGTCTCTGGGAAAGCAGAGATCCCCAAAGCTGTTGTGCCTGTGGATAGGCTGCAGAGGGATAGTGAAAAACTGCATTAGTTTTCAGGGCTGGCACCTTCCCTGTGGGAGAAGGAGCCGTAAGTTTGCCTTCTCAGAAAAAAGCTTCTGCCGAGAGCGAGCACCGTGACATGCTGAGTCTCTGGGAAAGCAGAGATCCCCAAAGCTGTTGTGCCTGTGGATAGGCTGCAGAGGGATAGTGAATACCAGCAAGATTTTTCAGGGCTGGCACCTTCCCTGTGGGAGAAGGAGCCGTAAGTTTGCCTTCTCAGAAAAAAGCTTCTGCCGAGAGCGAGCACCGTGACATGCTGAGTCTCTGGGAAAGCAGAGATCCCCAAAGCTGTTGTGCCTGTGGATAGGCTGCAGAGGGATAGTGAAAAACTGCATTAGTTTTCAGGGCTGGCACCTTCCCTGTGGGAGAAGGAGCCGTAAGTTTGCCTTTTCAGAAAAAAGCTTCTGCCGAGAGCGAGCACCGTGACATGCTGAGTCTCTGGGAAAGCAGAGATCCCAAAAGCTGTTGTGCCTGTGGATAGGCTGCAGAGGGATAGTGAAAAACTGCATTAGTTTTCAGGGCTGGCACCTTCCCTGTGGGAGAAGGAGCCGTAAGTTTGCCTTTTCAGAAAAAAGCTTCTGCCGAGAGCGAGCACCGTGACATGCTGAGTCTCTGGGAAAGCAGAGATCCCCAAAGCTGTTGTGCCTGTGGATAGGCTGCAGAGGGATAGTGAAAAACTGCATTAGTTTTCAGGGCTGGCACCTTCCCTGTGGGAGAAGGAGCCGTAAGTTTGCCTTCTCAGAAAAAAGCTTCTGCCGAGAGCGAGCACCGTGACATGCTGAGTCTCTGGGAAAGCAGAGATCCCAAAAGCTGTTGTGCCTGTGGATAGGCTGCAGAGGGATAGTGAAAAACTGCATTAGTTTTCAGGGCTGGCACCTTCCCTGTGGGAGAAGGAGCCGTAAGTTTGCCTTTTCAGAAAAAAGCTTCTGCCGAGAGCGAGCACCGTGACATGCTGAGTCTCTGGGAAAGCAGAGATCCCCAAAGCTGTTGTGCCTGTGGATAGGCTGCAGAGGGATAGTGAAAAACTGCATTAGTTTTCAGGGCTGGCACCTTCCCTGTGGGAGAAGGAGCCGTAAGTTTGCCTTCTCAGAAAAAAGCTTCTGCCGAGAGCGAGCACCGTGACATGCTGAGTCTCTGGGAAAGCAGAGATCCCAAAAGCTGTTGTGCCTGTGGATAGGCTGCAGAGGGATAGTGAAAAACTGCATTAGTTTTCAGGGCTGGCACCTTCCCTGTGGGAGAAGGAGCCGTAAGTTTGCCTTCTCAGAAAAAAGCTTCTGCCGAGAGCGAGCACCGTGACATGCTGAGTCTCTGGGAAAGCAGAGATCCCCAAAGCTGTTGTGCCTGTGGATAGGCTGCAGAGGGATAGTGAAAAACTGCATTAGTTTTCAGGGCTGGCACCTTCCCTGTGGGAGAAGGAGCCGTAAGTTTGCCTTTTCAGAAAAAAGCTTCTGCCGAGAGCGAGCACCGTGACATGCTGAGTCTCTGGGAAAGCAGAGATCCCAAAAGCTGTTGTGCCTGTGGATAGGCTGCAGAGGGATAGTGAAAAACTGCATTAGTTTTCAGGGCTGGCACCTTCCCTGTGGGAGAAGGAGCCGTAAGTTTGCCTTTTCAGAAAAAAGCTTCTGCCGAGAGCGAGCACCGTGACATGCTGAGTCTCTGGGAAAGCAGAGATCCCCAAAGCTGTTGTGCCTGTGGATAGGCTGCAGAGGGATAGTGAAAAACTGCATTAGTTTTCAGGGCTGGCACCTTCCCTGTGGGAGAAGGAGCCGTAAGTTTGCCTTCTCAGAAAAAAGCTTCTGCCGAGAGCGAGCACCGTGACATGCTGAGTCTCTGGGAAAGCAGAGATCCCAAAAGCTGTTGTGCCTGTGGATAGGCTGCAGAGGGATAGTGAAAAACTGCATTAGTTTTCAGGGCTGGCACCTTCCCTGTGGGAGAAGGAGCCGTAAGTTTGCCTTTTCAGAAAAAAGCTTCTGCCGAGAGCGAGCACCGTGACATGCTGAGTCTCTGGGAAAGCAGAGATCCCCAAAGCTGTTGTGCCTGTGGATAGGCTGCAGAGGGATAGTGAAAAACTGCATTAGTTTTCAGGGCTGGCACCTTCCCTGTGGGAGAAGGAGCCGTAAGTTTGCCTTCTCAGAAAAAAGCTTCTGCCGAGAGCGAGCACCGTGACATGCTGAGTCTCTGGGAAAGCAGAGATCCCCAAAGCTGTTGTGCCTGTGGATAGGCTGCAGAGGGATAGTGAAAAACTGCATTAGTTTTCAGGGCTGGCACCTTCCCTGTGGGAGAAGGAGCCGTAAGTTTGCCTTTTCAGAAAAAAGCTTCTGCCGAGAGCGAGCACCGTGACATGCTGAGTCTCTGGGAAAGCAGAGATCCCAAAAGCTGTTGTGCCTGTGGATAGGCTGCAGAGGGATAGTGAAAAACTGCATTAGTTTTCAGGGCTGGCACCTTCCCTGTGGGAGAAGGAGCCGTAAGTTTGCCTTTTCAGAAAAAAGCTTCTGCCGAGAGCGAGCACCGTGACATGCTGAGTCTCTGGGAAAGCAGAGATCCCCAAAGCTGTTGTGCCTGTGGATAGGCTGCAGAGGGATAGTGAAAAACTGCATTAGTTTTCAGGGCTGGCACCTTCCCTGTGGGAGAAGGAGCCGTAAGTTTGCCTTCTCAGAAAAAAGCTTCTGCCGAGAGCGAGCACCGTGACATGCTGAGTCTCTGGGAAAGCAGAGATCCCAAAAGCTGTTGTGCCTGTGGATAGGCTGCAGAGGGATAGTGAAAAACTGCATTAGTTTTCAGGGCTGGCACCTTCCCTGTGGGAGAAGGAGCCGTAAGTTTGCCTTTTCAGAAAAAAGCTTCTGCCGAGAGCGAGCACCGTGACATGCTGAGTCTCTGGGAAAGCAGAGATCCCCAAAGCTGTTGTGCCTGTGGATAGGCTGCAGAGGGATAGTGAAAAACTGCATTAGTTTTCAGGGCTGGCACCTTCCCTGTGGGAGAAGGAGCCGTAAGTTTGCCTTCTCAGAAAAAAGCTTCTGCCGAGAGCGAGCACCGTGACATGCTGAGTCTCTGGGAAAGCAGAGATCCCCAAAGCTGTTGTGCCTGTGGATAGGCTGCAGAGGGATAGTGAAAAACTGCATTAGTTTTCAGGGCTGGCACCTTCCCTGTGGGAGAAGGAGCCGTAAGTTTGCCTTCTCAGAAAAAAGCTTCTGCCGAGAGCGAGCACCGTGACATGCTGAGTCTCTGGGAAAGCAGAGATCCCCAAAGCTGTTGTGCCTGTGGATAGGCTGCAGAGGGATAGTGAAAAACTGCATTAGTTTTCAGGGCTGGCACCTTCCCTGTGGGAGAAGGAGCCGTAAGTTTGCCTTTTCAGAAAAAAGCTTCTGCCGAGAGCGAGCACCGTGACATGCTGAGTCTCTGGGAAAGCAGAGATCCCAAAAGCTGTTGTGCCTGTGGATAGGCTGCAGAGGGATAGTGAAAAACTGCATTAGTTTTCAGGGCTGGCACCTTCCCTGTGGGAGAAGGAGCCGTAAGTTTGCCTTTTCAGAAAAAAGCTTCTGCCGAGAGCGAGCACCGTGACATGCTGAGTCTCTGGGAAAGCAGAGATCCCCAAAGCTGTTGTGCCTGTGGATAGGCTGCAGAGGGATAGTGAAAAACTGCATTAGTTTTCAGGGCTGGCACCTTCCCTGTGGGAGAAGGAGCCGTAAGTTTGCCTTCTCAGAAAAAAGCTTCTGCCGAGAGCGAGCACCGTGACATGCTGAGTCTCTGGGAAAGCAGAGATCCCAAAAGCTGTTGTGCCTGTGGATAGGCTGCAGAGGGATAGTGAAAAACTGCATTAGTTTTCAGGGCTGGCACCTTCCCTGTGGGAGAAGGAGCCGTAAGTTTGCCTTTTCAGAAAAAAGCTTCTGCCGAGAGCGAGCACCGTGACATGCTGAGTCTCTGGGAAAGCAGAGATCCCCAAAGCTGTTGTGCCTGTGGATAGGCTGCAGAGGGATAGTGAAAAACTGCATTAGTTTTCAGGGCTGGCACCTTCCCTGTGGGAGAAGGAGCCGTAAGTTTGCCTTTTCAGAAAAAAGCTTCTGCCGAGAGCGAGCACCGTGACATGCTGAGTCTCTGGGAAAGCAGAGATCCCAAAAGCTGTTGTGCCTGTGGATAGGCTGCAGAGGGATAGTGAAAAACTGCATTAGTTTTCAGGGCTGGCACCTTCCCTGTGGGAGAAGGAGCCGTAAGTTTGCCTTTTCAGAAAAAAGCTTCTGCCGAGAGCGAGCACCGTGACATGCTGAGTCTCTGGGAAAGCAGAGATCCCCAAAGCTGTTGTGCCTGTGGATAGGCTGCAGAGGGATAGTGAAAAACTGCATTAGTTTTCAGGGCTGGCACCTTCCCTGTGGGAGAAGGAGCCGTAAGTTTGCCTTCTCAGAAAAAAGCTTCTGCCGAGAGCGAGCACCGTGACATGCTGAGTCTCTGGGAAAGCAGAGATCCCAAAAGCTGTTGTGCCTGTGGATAGGCTGCAGAGGGATAGTGAAAAACTGCATTAGTTTTCAGGGCTGGCACCTTCCCTGTGGGAGAAGGAGCCGTAAGTTTGCCTTTTCAGAAAAAAGCTTCTGCCGAGAGCGAGCACCGTGACATGCTGAGTCTCTGGGAAAGCAGAGATCCCCAAAGCTGTTGTGCCTGTGGATAGGCTGCAGAGGGATAGTGAAAAACTGCATTAGTTTTCAGGGCTGGCACCTTCCCTGTGGGAGAAGGAGCCGTAAGTTTGCCTTCTCAGAAAAAAGCTTCTGCCGAGAGCGAGCACCGTGACATGCTGAGTCTCTGGGAAAGCAGAGATCCCAAAAGCTGTTGTGCCTGTGGATAGGCTGCAGAGGGATAGTGAAAAACTGCATTAGTTTTCAGGGCTGGCACCTTCCCTGTGGGAGAAGGAGCCGTAAGTTTGCCTTCTCAGAAAAAAGCTTCTGCCGAGAGCGAGCACCGTGACATGCTGAGTCTCTGGGAAAGCAGAGATCCCCAAAGCTGTTGTGCCTGTGGATAGGCTGCAGAGGGATAGTGAAAAACTGCATTAGTTTTCAGGGCTGGCACCTTCCCTGTGGGAGAAGGAGCCGTAAGTTTGCCTTTTCAGAAAAAAGCTTCTGCCGAGAGCGAGCACCGTGACATGCTGAGTCTCTGGGAAAGCAGAGATCCCAAAAGCTGTTGTGCCTGTGGATAGGCTGCAGAGGGATAGTGAAAAACTGCATTAGTTTTCAGGGCTGGCACCTTCCCTGTGGGAGAAGGAGCCGTAAGTTTGCCTTTTCAGAAAAAAGCTTCTGCCGAGAGCGAGCACCGTGACATGCTGAGTCTCTGGGAAAGCAGAGATCCCCAAAGCTGTTGTGCCTGTGGATAGGCTGCAGAGGGATAGTGAATACCAGCAAGATTTTTCAGGGCTGGCACCTTCCCTGTGGGAGAAGGAGCCGTAAGTTTGCCTTTTCAGAAAAAAGCTTCTGCCGAGAGCGAGCACCGTGACATGCTGAGTCTCTGGGAAAGCAGAGATCCCCAAAGCTGTTGTGCCTGTGGATAGGCTGCAGAGGGATAGTGAATACCAGCAAGATTTTTCAGGGCTGGCACCTTCCCTGTGGGAGAAGGAGCCGTAAGTTTGCCTTTTCAGAAAAAAGCTTCTGCCGAGAGCGAGCACCGTGACATGCTGAGTCTCTGGGAAAGCAGAGATCCCCAAAGCTGTTGTGCCTGTGGATAGGCTGCAGAGGGATAGTGAAAAACTGCATTAGTTTTCAGGGCTGGCACCTTCCCTGTGGGAGAAGGAGCCGTAAGTTTGCCTTCTCAGAAAAAAGCTTCTGCCGAGAGCGAGCACCGTGACATGCTGAGTCTCTGGGAAAGCAGAGATCCCAAAAGCTGTTGTGCCTGTGGATAGGCTGCAGAGGGATAGTGAATACCAGCAAGATTTTTCAGGGCTGGCACCTTCCCTGTGGGAGAAGGAGCCGTAAGTTTGCCTTTTCAGAAAAAAGCTTCTGCCGAGAGCGAGCACCGTGACATGCTGAGTCTCTGGGAAAGCAGAGATCCCAAAAGCTGTTGTGCCTGTGGATAGGCTGCAGAGGGATAGTGAAAAACTGCATTAGTTTTCAGGGCTGGCACCTTCCCTGTGGGAGAAGGAGCCGTAAGTTTGCCTTTTCAGAAAAAAGCTTCTGCCGAGAGCGAGCACCGTGACATGCTGAGTCTCTGGGAAAGCAGAGATCCCAAAAGCTGTTGTGCCTGTGGATAGGCTGCAGAGGGATAGTGAAAACCAGCATGATTTTTCAGGGCTGGCACCTTCCCTGTGGGAGAAGGAGCCGTAAGTTTGCCTTTTCAGAAAAAGGCTCTGGCGAGAGTGAGCACCGTGACATGCTGAGTCTCTGGGAAAGCAGAGATCCCCAAAGCTGTTGTGCCTGTGGATAGGCTGCAGAGGGATAGTGAAAAACTGCATTAGTTTTCAGGGCTGGCACCTTCCCTGTGGGAGAAGGAGCCGTAAGTTTGCCTTTTCAGAAAAAAGCTTCTGCCGAGAGCGAGCACCGTGACATGCTGAGTCTCTGGGAAAGCAGAGATCCCCAAAGCTGTTGTGCCTGTGGATAGGCTGCAGAGGGATAGTGAAAAACTGCATTAGTTTTTCAGGGCTGGCACCTTCCCTGTGGGAGAAGGAGCCGTAAGTTTGCCTTCTCAGAAAAAAGCTTCTGCCGAGAGCGAGCACCGTGACATGCTGAGTCTCTGGGAAAGCAGAGATCCCCAAAGCTGTTGTGCCTGTGGATAGGCTGCAGAGGGATAGTGAATACCAGCAAGATTTTTCAGGGCTGGCACCTTCCCTGTGGGAGAAGGAGCCGTAAGTTTGCCTTTTCAGAAAAAAGCTTCTGCCGAGAGCGAGCACCGTGACATGCTGAGTCTCTGGGAAAGCAGAGATCCCCAAAGCTGTTGTGCCTGTGGATAGGCTGCAGAGGGATAGTGAATACCAGCAAGATTTTTCAGGGCTGGCACCTTCCCTGTGGGAGAAGGAGCCGTAAGTTTGCCTTTTCAGAAAAAAGCTTCTGCCGAGAGCGAGCACCGTGACATGCTGAGTCTCTGGGAAAGCAGAGATCCCCAAAGCTGTTGTGCCTGTGGATAGGCTGCAGAGGGATAGTGAAAAACTGCATTAGTTTTCAGGGCTGGCACCTTCCCTGTGGGAGAAGGAGCCGTAAGTTTGCCTTTTCAGAAAAAAGCTTCTGCCGAGAGCGAGCACCGTGACATGCTGAGTCTCTGGGAAAGCAGAGATCCCCAAAGCTGTTGTGCCTGTGGATAGGCTGCAGAGGGATAGTGAATACCAGCAAGATTTTTCAGGGCTGGCACCTTCCCTGTGGGAGAAGGAGCCGTAAGTTTGCCTTTTCAGAAAAAGGCTCTGGCGAGAGTGAGCACCGTGACATGCTGAGTCTCTGGGAAAGCAGAGATCCCCAAAGCTGTTGTGCCTGTGGATAGGCTGCAGAGGGATAGTGAAAAACTGCATTAGTTTTCAGGGCTGGCACCTTCCCTGTGGGAGAAGGAGCCGTAAGTTTGCCTTTTCAGAAAAAAGCTTCTGCCGAGAGCGAGCACCGTGACATGCTGAGTCTCTGGGAAAGCAGAGATCCCCAAAGCTGTTGTGCCTGTGGATAGGCTGCAGAGGGATAGTGAAAAACTGCATTAGTTTTCAGGGCTGGCACCTTCCCTGTGGGAGAAGGAGCCGTAAGTTTGCCTTCTCAGAAAAAAGCTTCTGCCGAGAGCGAGCACCGTGACATGCTGAGTCTCTGGGAAAGCAGAGATCCCCAAAGCTGTTGTGCCTGTGGATAGGCTGCAGAGGGATAGTGAATACCAGCAAGATTTTTCAGGGCTGGCACCTTCCCTGTGGGAGTAGGAGCCGTAAGTTTGCCTTTTCAGAAAAAAGCTTCTGCCGAGAGCGAGCACCGTGACATGCTGAGTCTCTGGGAAAGCAGAGATCCCCAAAGCTGTTGTGCCTGTGGATAGGCTGCAGAGGGATAGTGAATACCAGCAAGATTTTTCAGGGCTGGCACCTTCCCTGTGGGAGAAGGAGCCGTAAGTTTGCCTTTTCAGAAAAAAGCTTCTGCCGAGAGCGAGCACCGTGACATGCTGAGTCTCTGGGAAAGCAGAGATCCCCAAAGCTGTTGTGCCTGTGGATAGGCTGCAGAGGGATAGTGAAAAACTGCATTAGTTTTCAGGGCTGGCACCTTCCCTGTGGGAGAAGGAGCCGTAAGTTTGCCTTCTCAGAAAAAAGCTTCTGCCGAGAGCGAGCACCGTGACATGCTGAGTCTCTGGGAAAGCAGAGATCCCCAAAGCTGTTGTGCCTGTGGATAGGCTGCAGAGGGATAGTGAATACCAGCAAGATTTTTCAGGGCTGGCACCTTCCCTGTGGGAGAAGGAGCCGTAAGTTTGCCTTTTCAGAAAAAAGCTTCTGCCGAGAGCGAGCACCGTGACATGCTGAGTCTCTGGGAAAGCAGAGATCCCAAAAGCTGTTGTGCCTGTGGATAGGCTGCAGAGGGATAGTGAAAAACTGCATTAGTTTTCAGGGCTGGCACCTTCCCTGTGGGAGAAGGAGCCGTAGGTTTGCCTTTTCAGAAAAAAGCTTCTGCCGAGAGCGAGCACCGTGACATGCTGAGTCTCTGGGAAAGCAGAGATCCCAAAAGCTGTTGTGCCTGTGGATAGGCTGCAGAGGGATAGTGAATACCAGCAAGATTTTTCAGGGCTGGCACCTTCCCTGTGGGAGAAGGAGCCGTAAGTTTGCCTTTTCAGAAAAAAGCTTCTGCCGAGAGCGAGCACCGTGACATGCTGAGTCTCTGGGAAAGCAGAGATCCCCAAAGCTGTTGTGCCTGTGGATAGGCTGCAGAGGGATAGTGAAAAACTGCATTAGTTTTCAGGGCTGGCACCTTCCCTGTGGGAGAAGGAGCCGTAAGTTTGCCTTTTCAGAAAAAAGCTTCTGCCGAGAGCGAGCACCGTGACATGCTGAGTCTCTGGGAAAGCAGAGATCCCCAAAGCTGTTGTGCCTGTGGATAGGCTGCAGAGGGATAGTGAAAAACTGCATTAGTTTTCAGGGCTGGCACCTTCCCTGTGGGAGAAGGAGCCGTAAGTTTGCCTTTTCAGAAAAAAGCTTCTGCCGAGAGCGAGCACCGTGACATGCTGAGTCTCTGGGAAAGCAGAGATCCCCAAAGCTGTTGTGCCTGTGGATAGGCTGCAGAGGGATAGTGAATACCAGCAAGATTTTTCAGGGCTGGCACCTTCCCTGTGGGAGAAGGAGCCGTAAGTTTGCCTTTTCAGAAAAAAGCTTCTGCCGAGAGCGAGCACCGTGACATGCTGAGTCTCTGGGAAAGCAGAGATCCCCAAAGCTGTTGTGCCTGTGGATAGGCTGCAGAGGGATAGTGAAAAACTGCATTAGTTTTAAGGGCTGGCACCTTCCCTGTGGGAGAAGGAGCCGTAAGTTTGCCTTTTCAGAAAAAAGCTTCTGCCGAGAGCGAGCACCGTGACATGCTGAGTCTCTGGGAAAGCAGAGATCCCCAAAGCTGTTGTGCCTGTGGATAGGCTGCAGAGGGATAGTGAAAAACTGCATTAGTTTTTCAGGGCTGGCACCTTCCCTGTGGGAGAAGGAGCCGTAAGTTTGCCTTCTCAGAAAAAAGCTTCTGCCGAGAGCGAGCACCGTGACATGCTGAGTCTCTGGGAAAGCAGAGATCCCAAAAGCTGTTGTGCCTGTGGATAGGCTGCAGAGGGATAGTGAAAAACTGCATTAGTTTTCAGGGCTGGCACCTTCCCTGTGGGAGAAGGAGCCGTAAGTTTGCCTTTTCAGAAAAAAGCTTCTGCCGAGAGCGAGCACCGTGACATGCTGAGTCTCTGGGAAAGCAGAGATCCCCAAAGCTGTTGTGCCTGTGGATAGGCTGCAGAGGGATAGTGAAAAACTGCATTAGTTTTCAGGGCTGGCACCTTCCCTGTGGGAGAAGGAGCCGTAAGTTTGCCTTTTCAGAAAAAAGCTTCTGCCGAGAGCGAGCACCGTGACATGCTGAGTCTCTGGGAAAGCAGAGATCCCCAAAGCTGTTGTGCCTGTGGATAGGCTGCAGAGGGATAGTGAAAAACTGCATTAGTTTTCAGGGCTGGCACCTTCCCTGTGGGAGAAGGAGCCGTAAGTTTGCCTTTTCAGAAAAAAGCTTCTGCCGAGAGCGAGCACCGTGACATGCTGAGTCTCTGGGAAAGCAGAGATCCCAAAAGCTGTTGTGCCTGTGGATAGGCTGCAGAGGGATAGTGAAAAACTGCATTAGTTTTCAGGGCTGGCACCTTCCCTGTGGGAGAAGGAGCCGTAAGTTTGCCTTCTCAGAAAAAAGCTTCTGCCGAGAGCGAGCACCGTGACATGCTGAGTCTCTGGGAAAGCAGAGATCCCCAAAGCTGTTGTGCCTGTGGATAGGCTGCAGAGGGATAGTGAAAAACTGCATTAGTTTTCAGGGCTGGCACCTTCCCTGTGGGAGAAGGAGCCGTAAGTTTGCCTTTTCAGAAAAAAGCTTCTGCCGAGAGCGAGCACCGTGACATGCTGAGTCTCTGGGAAAGCAGAGATCCCAAAAGCTGTTGTGCCTGTGGATAGGCTGCAGAGGGATAGTGAAAAACTGCATTAGTTTTCAGGGCTGGCACCTTCCCTGTGGGAGAAGGAGCCGTAAGTTTGCCTTTTCAGAAAAAAGCTTCTGCCGAGAGCGAGCACCGTGACATGCTGAGTCTCTGGGAAAGCAGAGATCCCCAAAGCTGTTGTGCCTGTGGATAGGCTGCAGAGGGATAGTGAAAAACTGCATTAGTTTTCAGGGCTGGCACCTTCCCTGTGGGAGAAGGAGCCGTAAGTTTGCCTTTTCAGAAAAAAGCTTCTGCCGAGAGCGAGCACCGTGACATGCTGAGTCTCTGGGAAAGCAGAGATCCCCAAAGCTGTTGTGCCTGTGGATAGGCTGCAGAGGGATAGTGAATACCAGCAAGATTTTTCAGGGCTGGCACCTTCCCTGTGGGAGAAGGAGCCGTAAGTTTGCCTTTTCAGAAAAAAGCTTCTGCCGAGAGCGAGCACCGTGACATGCTGAGTCTCTGGGAAAGCAGAGATCCCCAAAGCTGTTGTGCCTGTGGATAGGCTGCAGAGGGATAGTGAAAAACTGCATTAGTTTTCAGGGCTGGCACCTTCCCTGTGGGAGAAGGAGCCGTAAGTTTGCCTTTTCAGAAAAAAGCTTCTGCCGAGAGCGAGCACCGTGACATGCTGAGTCTCTGGGAAAGCAGAGATCCCCAAAGCTGTTGTGCCTGTGGATAGGCTGCAGAGGGATAGTGAAAAACTGCATTAGTTTTCAGGGCTGGCACCTTCCCTGTGGGAGAAGGAGCCGTAAGAATTGCCTTTTCAGAAAAAAAGCTTCTGCCGAGAGCGAGCACCGTGACATGCTGAGTCTCTGGGAAAGCAGAGATCCCCAAAGCTGTTGTGCCTGTGGAATAGGCTGCAGAGGGATAGTGAAAAACTGCATTAGTTTTCAGGGCTGGCACCTTCCCTGTGGGAGAAGGAGCCGTAAGTTTGCCTTTTCAGAAAAAAGCTTCTGCCGAGAGCGAGCACCGTGACATGCTGAGTCTCTGGGAAAGCAGAGATCCCAAAAGCTGTTGTGCCTGTGGATAGGCTGCAGAGGGATAAAAAACTGCATTAGTTTTCAGGGCTGGCACCTTCCCTGTGGGAGAAGGAGCCGTAAGTTTGCCTTTTCAGAAAAAAGCTTCTGCCGAGAGCGAGCACCGTGACATGCTGAGTCTCTGTGAAAGCAGAGATCCCAAAAGCTGTTGTGCCTGTGGATAGGCTGCAGAGGGATAGTGAAAAACTGCATTAGTTTTCAGGGCTGGCACCTTCCCTGTGGGAGAAGGAGCCGTAAGTTTGCCTTTTCAGAAAAAAGCTTCTGCCGAGAGCGAGCACCGTGACATGCTGAGTCTCTGGGAAAGCAGAGATCCCAAAAGCTGTTGTGCCTGTGGATAGGCTGCAGAGGGATAGTGAATACCAGCAAGATTTTTCAGGGCTGGCACCTTCCTTGTGGGAGAAGGAGCCGTAAGTTTGCCTTTTCAGAAAAAGGCTCTGGCGAGAGTGAGCACCGTGACATGCTGAGTCTCTGGGAAAGCAGAGATCCCCAAAGCTGTTGTGCCTGTGGATAGGCTGCAGAGGGATAGTGAAAAACTGCATTAGTTTTCAGGGCTGGCACCTTCCCTGTGGGAGAAGGAGCCGTAAGTTTGCCTTTTCAGAAAAAAGCTTCTGCCGAGAGCGAGCACCGTGACATGCTGAGTCTCTGGGAAAGCAGAGATCCCCAAAGCTGTTGTGCCTGTGGATAGGCTGCAGAGGGATAGTGAAAAACTGCATTAGTTTTCAGGGCTGGCACCTTCCCTGTGGGAGAAGGAGCCGTAAGTTTGCCTTCTCAGAAAAAAGCTTCTGCCGAGAGCGAGCACCGTGACATGCTGAGTCTCTGGGAAAGCAGAGATCCCCAAAGCTGTTGTGCCTGTGGATAGGCTGCAGAGGGATAGTGAATACCAGCAAGATTTTTCAGGGCTGGCACCTTCCCTGTGGGAGAAGGAGCCGTAAGTTTGCCTTTTCAGAAAAAAGCTTCTGCCGAGAGCGAGCACCGTGACATGCTGAGTCTCTGGGAAAGCAGAGATCCCCAAAGCTGTTGTGCCTGTGGATAGGCTGCAGAGGGATAGTGAATACCAGCAAGATTTTTCAGGGCTGGCACCTTCCCTGTGGGAGAAGGAGCCGTAAGTTTGCCTTTTCAGAAAAAAGCTTCTGCCGAGAGCGAGCACCGTGACATGCTGAGTCTCTGGGAAAGCAGAGATCCCCAAAGCTGTTGTGCCTGTGGATAGGCTGCAGAGGGATAGTGAAAAACTGCATTAGTTTTCAGGGCTGGCACCTTCCCTGTGGGAGAAGGAGCCGTAAGTTTGCCTTCTCAGAAAAAAGCTTCTGCCGAGAGCGAGCACCGTGACATGCTGAGTCTCTGGGAAAGCAGAGATCCCCAAAGCTGTTGTGCCTGTGGATAGGCTGCAGAGGGATAGTGAATACCAGCAAGATTTTTCAGGGCTGGCACCTTCCCTGTGGGAGAAGGAGCCGTAAGTTTGCCTTTTCAGAAAAAAGCTTCTGCCGAGAGCGAGCACCGTGACATGCTGAGTCTCTGGGAAAGCAGAGATCCCAAAAGCTGTTGTGCCTGTGGATAGGCTGCAGAGGGATAGTGAAAAACTGCATTAGTTTTCAGGGCTGGCACCTTCCCTGTGGGAGAAGGAGCCGTAGGTTTGCCTTTTCAGAAAAAAGCTTCTGCCGAGAGCGAGCACCGTGACATGCTGAGTCTCTGGGAAAGCAGAGATCCCAAAAGCTGTTGTGCCTGTGGATAGGCTGCAGAGGGATAGTGAAAAACTGCATTAGTTTTCAGGGCTGGCACCTTCCCTGTGGGAGAAGGAGCCGTAAGTTTGCCTTCTCAGAAAAAAGCTTCTGCCGAGAGCGAGCACCGTGACATGCTGAGTCTCTGGGAAAGCAGAGATCCCCAGTGCTGTTGTGCCTGTGGATAGGCTGCAGAGGGATAGTGAATACCAGCAAGATTTTTCAGGGCTGGCACCTTCCCTGTGGGAGAAGGAGCCGTAAGTTTGCCTTTTCAGAAAAAGGCTCTGGCCAGAGTGAGCACCGTGACATGCTGAGTCTCTGGGAAAGCAGAGATCCCCAAAGCTGTTGTGCCTGTGGATAGGCTGCAGAGGGATAGTGAAAAACTGCATTAGTTTTCAGGGCTGGCACCTTCCCTGTGGGAGAAGGAGCCGTAAGTTTGCCTTTTCAGAAAAAAGCTTCTGCCGAGAGCGAGCACCGTGACATGCTGAGTCTCTGGGAAAGCAGAGATCCCCAAAGCTGTTGTGCCTGTGGATAGGCTGCAGAGGGATAGTGAAAAACTGCATTAGTTTTCAGGGCTGGCACCTTCCCTGTGGGAGAAGGAGCCGTAAGTTTGCCTTCTCAGAAAAAAGCTTCTGCCGAGAGCGAGCACCGTGACATGCTGAGTCTCTGGGAAAGCAGAGATCCCCAAAGCTGTTGTGCCTGTGGATAGGCTGCAGAGGGATAGTGAATACCAGCAAGATTTTTCAGGGCTGGCACCTTCCCTGTGGGAGAAGGAGCCGTAAGTTTGCCTTCTCAGAAAAAAGCTTCTGCCGAGAGCGAGCACCGTGACATGCTGAGTCTCTGGGAAAGCAGAGATCCCAAAAGCTGTTGTGCCTGTGGATAGGCTGCAGAGGGATAGTGAAAAACTGCATTAGTTTTCAGGGCTGGCACCTTCCCTGTGGGAGAAGGAGCCGTAAGTTTGCCTTTTCAGAAAAAAGCTTCTGCCGAGAGCGAGCACCGTGACATGCTGAGTCTCTGGGAAAGCAGAGATCCCCAAAGCTGTTGTGCCTGTGGATAGGCTGCAGAGGGATAGTGAAAAACTGCATTAGTTTTCAGGGCTGGCACCTTCCCTGTGGGAGAAGGAGCCGTAAGTTTGCCTTTTCAGAAAAAAGCTTCTGCCGAGAGCGAGCACCGTGACATGCTGAGTCTCTGGGAAAGCAGAGATC